>NW_027192370.1:260256-262638 GCF_041956635.1 Thermomyces lanuginosus | reverse complement strand
CCATGTCCGCGAAAATCCAGCTGCGTGGTACAAATTCTACCAGGAGATTGATCAATACATCCGACTCGTCGACCCGTACGCCCGCAACTTGGAACAAACCGAACGAGTCAACCGGCAAGAGCTGGAAAAGCTGCGACTTGAGTACAGCAAGCTGGAGGCAATCCAGGCTTACCAGCACGAGATGCTTCTCAACCAGCAGAGATCCAGTCATCAGAACTCCCCTGCCCACCCACCCGCCCCTGATACCCGCCTGTCTGAACGCCTGCCCGATCCTGATAAATTTGAAGGCGACCGAAAGGATTTTCGGCGATTCGCTTCACAAATTCATGAAAAAATGACCGTTAACCGCGACCGATTCCCGACCCCGCAGTCCCGCATGACGTACGTCACCAACCGACTGAAGGGCGCTCCGTATGCGCAAATTCTTCCGTACATTCACAAAGGAATTTGTCACTTGAACGACTACGACGAGATCCTGAAAATCCTGGACAACGCCTTCGGAGATCCGAATCGGCGTTTTAACGCTCGATCACAATTGCTTCAACTGCGCCAAAACAACAAAGATTTCAGCACATACTTTGCCGAGTTTCAACGTCTCGCTTTGGAAAGCGAGATGGTGGAAGCCGCCCTGCCCAGCCTGCTGGAGAATGGCATCAATGCTGAATTGCGCGGAATGTTGATGCACAGCGAGCCTCCGGAAGCCGATATGGAATACCATGCGTTCGCCGCGTATCTCCAGAAATTGGAGAACCGCCGCAAGCATTATCAGTCCCGTGGCCTTCCACCAAAACAACCGCGTGCGCCATACGCAAACAACCGTGTCAACCCGAACAATTCCTTCCACAATCCCGCCCCGTCCCCCGCAGCCCCCGCTCCTGTTCAGACCCCGCTCCCTGCTGGTGAGCCAATGGACCTGTCTAGCTACCGACGCGGCCCTACTCGTCGGGAACGAGGTGAATGCTTTCGCTGCGGTGCTTCGGATCACCATGTTCGCAATTGTAAGTTGCCTGACACAAGGCCCTTACAATTTCGGAGCACCACCGTAGAGCACTCCTTTGCGTCCAGCCCGATCCGCTCAGGCTGGCCCGTGTCCAGTCCCCCACGCGGCCGGCCCCTTGTCCGTGATTCCAGTCCTGTCCGAAGCGATTCTCCAAAAGACATGAGCCTGGTCTAAGTCGCGATCAGGCTCGGGAATCGCGCAGCCTGAAAGTACCTGCCGCGACCCTGTTCGGAATGACCATAGAGGAAGAATTCCAACGTTCGAATCTGATGATCCTGCCCGTTACTCTGTCTTCTGCTTCCCGAGAAATCCCAACCTATGGCATGTTAGACTCTGGAGCAGAAGGTTTAGCCTTCATTGACGAATCATGGGCCCGTGACCATGATATTGCCCTGAAACCCCTGACGAGACCTGTTCACCTGGAAACTTTCGAAGGCCAACCGGCCGGCACGGGCGCAGTCACCCATTACGCACAGTTGGGGATGCGCGTGCAAGATCACCAAGAAAAATCCCTGAAGTTCCTGGCCACAAGATTGGCGCATTATCCTGTCGTGTTGGGTCTACCCTGGCTCAAGAAGCACGACCCCCAGTTGAGTTTTGCGGCCCACACAGCGACTTTTGACAGCGATTACTGTCGAAAACATTGCACTCTTCCACACAACCCGTCCCGAGTCCGCCTGCTGCATGATGTTCCCAAAAAATCCCGTCCCCGTCAACTGCCGTATCGACCAGAAGGCCTGCACAAGCAGGATATTGCCATGGTTTCCCTGAATGCCAGCGCTGCTTATGCCAGAAAAGGATACGAAATGTTCGCCATCACCATCAAAGATATTGAAGCTTACTTGCAGAAAAATGCGGCCGCCGATGCCGCCCGGGATTCAGTCGATCCTGCTGAGAAACTGCCCGAGGAGTTCCGAGATTTTGCAGACGTCTTTTCCCCGAAGGAAGCAGATCGTCTGCCCCCGCATCGCCCCTATGATCACCGTGTACAACTCCAGGAGGGAAAGACGCCGCCCTTTGGTCCATTGTATCCGATGTCCCGGGACGAACTGGTTGTCCTGAAAGACTGGTTGATGCGTGAATTAAAGAAAGGCGCCATTCGGCCCAGCTCATCCCCTGTTGCTTCCCCAATCCTGTTTGCAAAAAAGCCAGGCGGTGGAATCCGCATCTGTGTCGACTACCGTGCTCTGAACGCGGTCACTGTCAAGGACCGATACCCGCTCCCGCTCGTCAAAGAATCCCTGAATAACCTGAAAGGAATGCGCTACTTTTCGAAACTGGACATTATATCCGCTTTCAACAAGTTACGCATGGCTGAAGGCCACGAGTACCTGACTGCATTCCGCACACGATTCGGCTTATTCGAATCTCTGGTGATGCCC
>NW_027192370.1:258007-260086 GCF_041956635.1 Thermomyces lanuginosus | reverse complement strand
CCTGGTCGTCTTCCTGCCAGCTCGCCTTTGATCAGCTCAAGAAAGCCTTCACGGAGGCCCCCGTCCTGAAACCATTCGATTGGAACCGCGAAGTGATTGTCGAGACCGATGCCTCTGACTATGTTTCTGCCGGTGTCCTGTCTCAGCCTGATGACGATGGCATTATTCACCCTGTTGCGTTCTTCTCCAAGAAGCATTCCGCTACCGAATGCAACTACGAGATTTACGACAAGGAACTCCTGGCCATCGTGCGTTGCTTCGAAGAATGGCGCCCCGAGCTGGAGGGTGCTTCTTCTCCGATCAAGGTGATTACGGATCACCGAAACCTGGAATATTTCATGACAACCAAACTTCTCAACCGACGCCAAGCCCGTTGGTCTGAATTCCTGTCCCGTTTCAACTTTAAAATTGTCTACCGTCCTGGGAAGCAAGGCATCAAGCCAGATGCACTGACCAGGAGGTCTGAAGATCTCCCGAAAGATGGAGACGAACGCTTGAAGCACCAGAGCCAGACGGTCCTCAAGCGCGAAAACCTCGATCACCCTGATGAATTCCTGTCGAATCCTGACACGCCTGACCCTGAAAGACCTGCCTGTCCCGACACCCCGACGCGCATCGCTATCACCACGAGAAGCACATCCCGCAGAATAGCACCTGATCCTGAAGATAGTCCTGAAACCGAATCAGAAAGCCAGCCTGCAGACCCGCCTGTTCCGACACCTGTCCCACCCCCTGCACGCCATGTTCGCTTCTCCGACGACATTGAATATCGAGAAATCCCTGCCCGTTTTGTCCTGAACCTGCCTGAGAAAATTCGAGACCTGCTCCCAGAAGCGTATCAGCAAGATCCTGTTGTCAACTCCATTCTCGACGCTCTCGACCAAGGTGCAACCCGACATCCTGATATCACCTTGGCAGACTGCGAACGTCGAGATGAGTACCTATATTATCAGAACCGTCTTTATGTTCCGGACTACAACGACCTCCGTGCTGAAGTGATCCGTCTCTGCCATGATCAACCAACCTCTGGCCATCCAGGCCGCAACAAGACTTATGAATTACTGTCCCGAGAATACTACTGGCCCGGTATGTATCGCGATGTCGACCGCTGGACGCGAAATTGTCACGTCTGCCGTCGAATCACCCCGTCCCGAGAAGCAAAACAAGGTGTCCTCCGACCCCTGCCCGTTCCTCAGAGACCTTGGCAACACATTGCCATGGACTTCGTCATCGGCCTACCTGAGAGTCAGAATCACAATGCCATTCTGGTGGTCATTGATCGACTGACCAAGATGCGACATTTCCTGCCCTGCCGGACGACCACTGGAGCCGAAGATGTTGCTCATCTCTACATTGACCACGTCTGGAAGCTCCATGGGCTGCCTGTTTCCGTTGTATCCGACCGAGGATCCCAGTTCGTGAACTCATTTTGGCAACATCTGACTGCCCGCCTGAAAATCGACGCCAACCTGTCGACAGCCTATCATCCTGAAACAGACGGTCAAACGGAACGTGCGAACGCGGTGTTGGAACAATACTTGCGCGCCTACGTCTCCTACTTGCAGGACGATTGGGCTGCATGGCTTCCACTGGCGGAATTCACCGCCAATGCCCACCGTTCCGAGTCGACAGGCATGTCCCCGTTCTTTGCAAACTACGGTTTTCACCCTCGCATGGGATTTGAGCCAGTTGAGCCCCCGACAAAAATACCGGCTCAGGATGCTGAAGCCCTGGTGGAAAAGATGAAAGCCATCTTTTCATACAACTCTGCTGCCATGTCTGCTGCTCAAGCCCGTCAGGAGGAATTTGCCAACCGATCCCGCCAGCCAGCCCGGAATTTTCAAGTCGGCCAACTTGTATGGCTCAATGCGAAAAATATCCGTACCCTGCGTCCAATGAAGAAATTGGATTGGAAGAATCTCGGCCCATTTCGAATTATGGAAGTCGTCAGCCCGCATGCTTACCGACTTGAATTGCCCCGTGCAATTAACATTCATCCTGTCTTTCATGTGTCCCTGCTCCGACCTGTTGCCACTGATTCCCTGCCTGGACAACGTCAAGCTCCGCCACCTCCAGTCG
>NW_027192370.1:236572-253297 GCF_041956635.1 Thermomyces lanuginosus | reverse complement strand
ACTCCCGAGCTTTACGAAATCGCACAATGAAGATGAAAATAGAACAACCAATCATAGTTGATTATACAGGTACTTCTCACGTGCTAGTTACATAGCCTCAGTGCCTCAGGCCTCCTGCGCTAGTCCCTAACGGGTTACATGCCCACTTGCAAATTACTGACCAATGAAAGACAAGATCACAAGAGACTCAAGTTAGTCCAAAAAACAACCTACAAATCACTTCCGCCTCAAATGGCGAAACCGTGTCCGGTCCGCCGGGCCCCCAGATAAATCAGACGCCGTCCCAACTCCTGCACTCCCCTCACCTGTGTCCTCACCCCCTTCGGGGTCCTCGCCGCTCCTCGCGCTTTCCTGCCCTCTTCTTTCGCGCTCCTCTTCCTCCTCGCGGGCCCTTAGGTCTTCTCTGAACAGTTGTTCAGAAAATTCCCAGTTGTCATCTGTGAGAATGTAAATGCTGAAAGTTACACGGGAACGATAATTCCGGGTACGGAGTCTTGGGTTGGTATCCGTTAAGGACATCTGCACAAATAAGGAGGTCTCCCCCAGAAGTACCGTTACAACCTTAATAACAACACGGGGTCGCCTCTGGCCGTGCAACACACGTCACAATACGTATTTCACCATTACGTACCAGCTCGTAACTGGCTCATTTCAACAGTCTCCTGAGACCATAGGTAATTTTTCTATGGTATGTTGCTGATTAGTCAGCGCACAATGAATTTAGCAGAGCTGAGCCCCACAGTGTCGGAGATCAGCGGTCAGCTACTCCTCTCCTCATTCTACTACTTCTACTACTCCTACTCATTCTACTCATCCGACTCATCCGACTCATCCTGCCTGTTCTACGGGTTCTACGTTGCGCTTCAGATCCTTCCCAGACGTAGTCGTACAGCCTATCACGCTCCGCAACCCCGATTCCTAACATGAAAATCCTTGACGCTTTGGGGTTCCGGCCAATCCTTGATCGTCGCCACCCGATCTTCCTCCATGGATATGCCTTCTGGCGAGATGACGTAGCCCAAGAAGGAGATGGTGTCGACACTGAAGGCACATTTGCTCAACTTGCAGTACAAGCGCCATTGCCTCAGTCGCTCCAAGACTTGACGGGCATGCTGCCTTATGTTCCTCGACCGAGTTGGAATAAATGACGATATCATCCAAGTACGCAACACAGCACGTATCTAGCAGGCCGGCAAGTGCGCGGTTGATGTACGATTGGAAGGTGGCTGGTGCGTTTACGAGCCCAAATGGCATCACCAGATATTCGTAGTGACCATAGCGAGTACGGAAGGCTGTCTTCCATTCGTTGCCCTGTCGAATGCGAATTCGGTGGTATGCATCACGGAGATCCAGCTGAGTGAAGATCTTCGCTCCTGCTAGCCGGTCAAGGGTCTCACTGATTAGCGGCAGCGGGTAGCGGTTCTTGACCGTGATGGCATTCAGTCCGCGATAGTCGACGCATAGGCGCAGGGTACCGTCCTTCTTTGCCACAAACAGGACCGGTGCGCCTGCCGGGCTTTTGGATTCACGAATGTAGCCTTTCTTCAGAGCTGTTTGCAGGTACTCGCGTAGTACTTCTTGTTCCTTCAGGCTTTGCCGATGTAGCGGGCGATAGGGCGGCTCTTTGCCCGGAATTAAATCGATTGCATGGTCATATTCGGAGCTAATTGGAAGAATGCTTGCCTCCTCTTCGGATAAGACATCGGCAAATTCCTCCAGTTCCTCGGGGTTAGTGACGCCCTTGCTGGCAAATGCAGCCACGCGAATCGTTTCGTTCTCCGTGTGCAGGAATTCTGGGTACACAATGAAGGCCGCGTTGCCTCTCTCGATTGCCCTTGCCGCCTTCTGTGCCGTGATCAGGCGGACTTCAGGCTCTCGGTGTTAGGGCCAACATAGGCCTCTGCCTGAGGCCAGCATACCTTATCGGGGCTAGGACTAAGAGGTCACACGACCCACTTTCGTGTACATAGTTTTCGTCCTTCCTGGGACCTTCTTTCTTCTCTATCCTTAGTGTCTTGAATGAGACCTGCACTAGATTGACGGCCGACCTTTGTAGCTGTGCCTAGTTTTGAGGTCATAACACTCGGGCTGGCTCGCGGTAGAACCATTGGCCAGTATTCCAGTGGATGTCTGGGTTCACGGCCAACAGCCACGGGAATCCAATGATTGCGTCGTAGCCCTTCACACGTACGGCCTCAAAGGGCATCAAGAAGTTCTGCGACTCGCCCTTATGGTCTTCCAGTGATACACGGACGACATGTTGGCCATGAGAGCGAACCGTTTGCCCGTCAATGGCTTCAATTCTCTGAGATCTTCCTGTCACGTCGCCCAAAAATTTCTCCGCCCACGCGAGGTTGACAAAATGGGCTTCGGCACCGGAGTCAATCAGCGCCTTGATTTGTTGCTTGCCGTGGCGGGGCGTCTCGACGGCCAGTGTCGTCACCAGAGACTTCGTCTTACAAGACCGCCTTGCCTTCAATCCCAACGCCTTCGCGGTCCCAGACGTTGGGCCGCCTAGTTTTTTGGCTGCTGATTGTCAGTGCGGGGTCTTTTCTCCAACCGTTTCTTGCTGAAGCAACGATCCTCCGTGTGACCCGTCTTATTGCAAAAGGAACATCGTTTTTCAGGCCCTTCATCTTGGCGATTGGTCTTGCTGGACTCTGTGTCGGTCCGCACTGGGTCTTTCCCGTCGCAAGTCTTCTTGTCAATAGCGCGGCTCCACGATGGCACATTACTCTTGGAAGTCGGATTCCGCTGGGATCGCGCCCCACGGATGCTCTCGCGTCGACCAGGAATCTTCTCCTCGATCTCCTGAAGGTACAAGACGTAGGCATCGTACGTTTCAGGGGGACCGGGGTACCGAGCGGCCTCATCTCGGATGATGGGTAGCACCTTAGCCCTCAAGTGGTTGATGCGCTGTTTCTCCGAGTATTCGATGTCCAGCTGGCTTTCCCACTGCGCTAAATATGCGGCGAATTCCACGACCGATTGCGTCGGCAGTTGCTTCGCGTCATTGTATTTCTGATTTGCATCCTGCTTCAGTAACTCCGTGGGTCTGACCAACCCTTGCAACCAGTCCAAGAACTCTTCGTACGAGTGAGCTCGGCCCTGTATTTCTTTCTCGTGGACATTCCACAGCACGAGAAGCTTGTCATCTAGAGCCTCCAGCATGGCGTCGATCTTCCGCTTTTCTCCTTCGACGGCGTCGTCATACCAGTAGCTATTCCGCCGGAAATGAACACCGAATCGCGTCACGAAGGCGTTGTACTCCGGAATGGTCTTTCCATGGTACCGCTCCATCTTCGGGAGTGCGGGAGCTTTCTCGGCGTCTGCGGCTTCTATGCGAGGCCGCTTAACCTGCCTGATCAAGGCCACGTCGAAACTATCATGAGTGGTTTCTGCAGTGGCCGGTGCAACATCGGAGGGGCCAGGAACGGTAGCAGCATTATCGGATTGGAGTATTTCCCGATAGGCCACGATTCTCTGGATCTGCTCCCTCTTCGAATCTTTTCCTCCAAATGCTTGACGAGTGCATCAAGTTGCTCTGGAGGAAGCTGTTCAAGCTCTTCAGGCGACAAGTTTTCCAGGGATTCAACCGCTGGCGTCATGGTGGCGTTGCGATGGTTGGTATCGAGGAGGTGGTTTCTGGTGCAGCTGGCGGTTCGTGAGATGCCTCTTCCGCCGTGGTGGTGCTCCTATTGGGACTTCTTGTCGTCGTCGATCGCGTAGTGCGTCGAACAGTGCGTTGAGTGGTGTTGCGAGTGGTGCGGCGGGTTGTGCGAGGAGCCATTTTTGTACAGTCTATCGGGCTCTGCCTCAGCGTAGAGCGGTCACTGTTAGGAATCGGGGTTGCAGAGCGTGATAGGCTGTACGACTACGCCTGGAAGGGTCCGGAGCGCGATGTAGAAGGAGTAGAATGTAGTAGAGTGAGTAGCTGACCGCTGATCTCCAACACTGTCGGGCTCAGCTCTGTTAAATACATTGTGCGCTGACTAAGCAGCAACATAGCCCCATCTACACACACACTAAGACCACAGGTGTTTGAAACTACAGCCACGAGCTAAGATTACAATGTAATAACAGGGTAATAGTTGACTTGCTTAAAATCAGGTATCTCCTCTCAACACCTGATTGATGTAAAAAAAATATTGAAACTGAATCGGAGGATCTCTCCCTACTCCATCCTCTGAGGATCATTCTCAATATGTACTGAAATTTGCACGTCATCAATCGTCATCCAGCACTGTATGACCCCTCACAACATAAACTTGTTTTGGTCAAGTATTAGTCATGTCTTGGCCCTCCTGATACCTCAAACTTCCAACAACAGGCCATTCCCAACCTCGTAATCACCTGGTATTGCGACAGCGTTCGTAACACAAAGGAACCGTCTGCGAAACATCTACGCATCGAAGAGCTCCTCGAAACACCCAATAATTGCTTCAAGTGTCCTTCGGCCAGTTCATTTTTGTATACCACCGGCATGCCAGTTATGCTGCTCGCCATTATCTGCTCGACAATCGGCCAAGTGAACGGCGCCATGGGAACCGCCTAAGGATTTATACTTCAGCCGGAGGGTAAGTCAAGCACTGACTGCTCCTTGCACTTGATTTCTTCGATCAACTAATCTCCCTGAACCGGCTAAATCGTTCGACATAGGAAACGGATACGTCATGTGCTCGAAGCCTCCGACTTTCATCCCATTCAAATCAAATTCTTCATCCTCGAAGGATTTCGGCTTTACAGATTTATGACAAGGACTTTCGCCGGTGTAACCCCCCAAGTAAACAGTAAAGATCGGTAATTACTTGTCAGGAGCTCGATCTAGATAGCGATGACTACTGGTCGCATTCTCTGTAGACAGCAATACGACTGGAACATCTAGTACGGAGTACAAAGAGAGGAAGAAAGAGGAAACAAAAGACTGCGCGGACTAAAACAGAGCCCGCTTGACCAAGCTAGCTCACGCTATGGAAGGGACAGCCAGTCTCGGGGACTGATACAATGTAGGGGTGAAGATTTACTGATCCTGAATAGTATTATAGCTGATGACAAGAATGTCGTTTTTCAACACGACGAAATGAATGAACTAAATCTGGCACGCTAAACAAGATGATGTTGAATAAATAAACAAGCTAACCCCAAGGTACTGTGGTGACGTCAGGGACTAGACAAGGCACCTTTAAGTTTAGTTTCCCCGAGGTAACCCCGGAACCTATGGCATCGCGACATCCAAGGTACAGATATAGCTCACCTGTCTTGTGCATCAGGTGCATCAGTTCAGCTGTTGACTTGTAACAGGCTCCTCTTGTTATTTGATTAGGTCAGATAAGTGCATGAAGAGTTATTTAGCTGGGATGTATCACTCTATCTGAGAGCATCTTTAATTTTTCAGCCATTTCTGTGAGCTTCCTCAGTCAAGAATTGTTCCCGAACATGTTTTCCGTATTTTTCGCAATTCTCTCCGTGGTGCATCTTGTGGCCAGCTCTCCTTCATGCCGATGTACCCCTAGAGATCCTTGCTGGCCATCTGAAGGGTCCTGGAGCGCGCTTAACCATTCAGTGGATGGAAATCTTGTTAAAGTTCTGCCAGTAGCCCATGTCTGTTACCACCCAACCTACGATCGTGAGAAGTGCGATGAGATAACTATTCTGGATCACAATTCGAATTGGCGTGCTACGCAACCAGGTGTGAAAGCTAGAAGATACCAAGCAAGACCATCTTTATCTAACCTGATTTTAGGTGCGCTGCAAAATTTCAATTGGGAAAACCTCCCATCGCGGCATGAAAGCTGCTATGTAAACGCAAGCGGTTATGAAGGCGGCTCTTGTGATTATGGCCGAATTTCACATTTTTCAGTGATAGCACAAAACCCAACCCATATCCAGAAAGCGGTCGATTTTGCCCGAGAACATAATATTCGACTAGTTGTCAAGAATACGGGCCACGATGGAAGTCGCTCTGCAGCTCCAGACTCGTTCCAGATTCTTACGAATCGTTTGAAGGATATCAGCTTCGCCGAGCACTTCACGCCCTCTCATGGTCCCAAAGAACTCGATTATGGGCCAGTTGTCAGTTTCGGTGCCGGGGTCATGTCCAGTGAACTATATGAGGCCGGAGCTGCTCATGGCTACAGTATTATTGGCGCCGTATACCCGACTGTTGGAATTGCCGGCGGCTTTTTTCAAGGAGGAGGTTTTTCCCCAGCCCTAAGCACGATGGGAGGGCTGGGGGTTGATCAGGTGCTTGAAGTGGAAGTGGTAACTGCAAAGGTGCGATTCACATACTCTCCATGACCTCTGCCTACAACAAACTTACAACAACAGGGTGATATTGTCATTGCCAACGATTTCCACCACAAGGATCTCTTCTGGGCCCTTCGCGGTGGAGGCGGTGGGACGTTTGGCATTGTCACGCGCGTGACGGCAAGAGTGCATCCAGACGTTCCAGCGGTCATTGCATCGCTGCATTTCAAAATGCCCCAGATGGATGGGTCGTTTTGGAGCATTATCCAAGACCTAACAACCGCCGTCCGGAATCTATCCACGGACGATACTGGCGGTCAGTATTTTTTAGGTCGCGAGCCGGATATAAACGGAGCCTCCTTTGCGAATCTTACCATGTTCTTCTATCCCGATTCCCTTGAAATGCCAGCTGAAGCCGAGGAAGTACTGGAGTCATTTCTTGAGAAATTACGTGCCGCTGGCATTGACTACACATATAATGTTAACACCTTCCCCAAGATCAGCTCATTTCTCACCATCCCATTTCCGTTTGATATTGGCGGCACTGGCAGTATCCAAGGCAATGTCCTCCTTTCCCGCGAATTTACATACTCTCAAACTGGTCTTTCCCTAATGATAGACAAGCTATCAAAGCTGGAATATGAACCCGGTGATATGATCGAAGTCAACCCCGTCGGAGGAAAGGTTATATCCAACGGGAATTCCATCGATAGTGCCCTGCATCCCGGCTGGCGGAGATCCTCTCTGCTCCTGATCCACAGGCGTTCATTCCTGCCGGATTTTACAGCACAGGAGGCAGCTTACAACTACCTTACGAATATCGTCATGCCAACTCTACTTTCTATCGAGAAAAAGCCTTTGGCAGTGTACCTCAACTTGGCTGATCCTTATCAGCGAGATTTTCAAAAGCTGTTCTGGGGGGCCAACTACCGTCGCCTACTGAAGATTAAGCGGAAATGGGATCCCTATGGGCTTTTCGTTGTCAGGAAAGGTGTGGGTAGTGAAATGTGGGATGAGGAGGGTATTTGTCGAGTCATCGATGTTTTCAAAGAGCCCCAGTTTGGGAATTGAGGGCCATTGCGAATGTTACTTTCATTTCCCTAAGACCTAGGAATATTTACACAACGGAGATGTCATGATACACAGAGCATGGCAGTTCGTTCCTTTCGACACTGTTAGAGCCAAACATTGACCTCTGCCTTAGGCTACCATGCCTTACCAGGGCTGGGCTTAGAGGTCACATTATTCGCATCCTGTGCATTGTCTCCGTTCTTTCCAGGATCTTCTGTCCATCCTTAAGTCTCTTGAATCAGACCTGTTCTAGATTGACTGCTGGACCCTATAGTTGTGCCAACTATCGAGGTCACAGCAAGCACTGGGTCAATAAAGCTCTGAATATGAAAACTTGTTTCAATGTATGAGACGGTGGCTAGGAGGATGGCTGGAAATGGAAAGAGAAAATGGGACTACCATAAAAGTAAAACTGATATTGCTGTCCGTACTTGTCTGTACCTGTCTGTGCTCATCTGTCCATCTATCAGAACACAGGGTAATGAGAGTCCTTCTATACATGAAGATGCCGGATGAGTGCTGAATACCAAACCGTACGTCATAACACTCTCCGAGGGAAAGACATCTGCTCCGAGGAGAACGTGGCAAGAAGAGCAACATAGGGGGTACAAGAAGAGAGATCGGGGAACCACACTCGCCACAACAGCTAGCACTAGCCACATCAACCACACACGAGACGTGCCCCTAGTGTACTTATCTCTGACACGATGTCTGTATTGAGTAATAACCAAATAAGTACTTCGTATAGTGCCAAGAAAGCAAGTCATGGCCCAATGGGCTTTAGTCGATCAGATCTCCCCGATCGCTCAGGGCCTCCTGATCATTCAGCGTTCCGATTGGCCGGTGCGACAGAGTGGAACGATCAGTGGGTGAAGTGTTAGGTACCATGAACTCAAAAGTCTCGTGCTGACGTGCTGGTAAAAAGGTACAGATCAAAACGAAATTCAGCAGCTATGGTATCTTGACCTCCTCCTACGCAGCTTCTATTAGATAACCCCTCTGTTAAGTACATTGGCAGTTGGCAAGCTTTTCCCTTGGAGGGTTTGGAATAGTAGGTGAAATTCCAATTCTCGTACTATGACGTATCTATGGCAAATACTGAGCTTCTAATGATTGATTGCAAACCTCTATTTCGGTAGACAACCAGCAAGAAGTTGGCTTTGGCATCTGCATGCCACCTCTCAATACCCTAATGCGAACATCGGCAAAAGAATTCATTTGATGTTCCGACACGATTCTAGATTTTGGTTTCACGAGTTCCATGGCCCCCGTTCAACGGCATCTCAAATATGGAAGAAGTACTATTCTGCTACGTCTCTCGGAGTTCCGGCAACTTTCATTTCTGAACTTTGGTGACTGTTTTTCCCAAATGAGGATATTCTCTCTCTATCTGCCATCGGAAAGATGGGGCAAACAACTAAGAACTTGCCCAGAAAAGAACTAATTCACAAGTATTTTTAGAGCCCGATTGCATTCAAGCGACGAAATCTCTCTGTAAATTCGCGACTATTATGGCAACGAGGACAGAATACGGTCGTCGGGGTATTTCCGATGCAACCTTAAGCGCAGAATGGAGTCAGTACTGTTAGCAGCAATACAATCGCATGCGAACTCGGAAGGAGAGTTTCCGGTTCTCGAACGAAAAGATCAAACTTACCGTACATGTAGCGTCCACAGTCGCGTAGGAACGGTGGTGGATCAAATCATCAATCACAGCCGGTCAAAGTGGTCAAGACCCCAGTGACTGCAGTTAGCGGCAATAACGACCAAAGTAATGCCGGCATTTACTTAAAAATATGACAGGATCAGGAGTATTGTTTGTCAAGTGGAATGGAGCTTGGGTTCGGTGCATTAGTATTTCGTTCGTTCCATAAGCATGTAACATAAGTAATAAATATGCCGAAGCCCGCACAAGACTGAGTTTTATTTGATATTGACCACCAAGTTAATCTAATATTCTTCTTTAGGCACGAAATTGCAAGACAATGTGACTGATTTCTGCAACCGACTGCAAACTTATGTCTGACTCGTATGCCTGCAGTAGCTGGTGCACAACTAGGGGTCGGCAGTGACGGGCATACGCACCCAAAGAGGCTAGGTAATCATGTGGTCTAGCAATCCATTTTTCTGTATACGTGGTAACGTTGCCGGAACGCCAGGAAAATAGTCCCGAATTTTTGTTGCATCCGGAAGCTTAGCTCCATGAAGATTTTTGGCAACCCTGCTGTCACAGTTTAGTTGGAAGCTAGAGCCGGCCTTTGTGGGGGTGGGGAACAGAGTTTCGGCTCGCTAGGGAGCTGGAAATGTAAGTAATGATCACGTGAGCCTTTCCGGCCCTAACCACGTGAAAATTCACCTTCTTCCTGAAACGGCAAATGAATTAGAAATTGAGCAATGTTCCGAGGACAAGAGACCACCTCTGGATGAGAATTCCATCTTCTTCCGGTGGAACATATTTCAAATCCTAATGTGCAGCTATTACTATGGATAGTGCGCTGAAATGTCCCACAAAGCGTTGAATAGAGGTTCTTTACGGTGATATTCGGGAAAATTCCGCTCGAATAGCAGTACTAATAGTATCGGTTTCCGGGAATAGCCGAAGTCGATAATGCTGCCAATGGCGTCCAAATGATCTTGGCCAGCACTTTTTCTTTTCAATTCTTAACCGCCCAATGGTGTGACGTGTCTGCCTCTTGACAGCACTAGTATCGATTAGACTACTAATTTGCCTTGGCACTGAAGTGCTCGCCCAGCTGTTGGCACCTAGGGCTACGGAAAGTTCGACCCGAATACTCTCTCTATATACCTTTTGGCACGCAGCACTACAACGTTATGTTACCTGCTATCAATACTGACTTTTGGACAAATGCTAAATCAATTCAAGGCTACCAACGTTGCTATAGCTGTCTTCATGGTTGAGCTCAGTGAACAGTATTCTTCACTCTTCATCAACAGGCAATGAATTTCTTGCTAAGTGTAATACTCCCAGCTTTGGAGAGTTAGTGAATGTGTTTAACTACGCGCATGTTTGTTATTTGTGTAGACAAGCCATCCTCTTCCGTACCTTCAAAACCTGCGACGATCGTCGTTTTCATTCTCAGGGAATGGCCCCGATGATGTTCCACTTGGCATCGACGGTCGCGTTGCATTCTTCTCGTGCTTTGACTCGAAAATTGTTACAAGGCCGTCATTTGTCACACAGATTATCCGGCGGTTAAATGTCGAAAGAGAAGGATGTGTGCATTCTGCTTTGGAGTTACGTAGTATGCCCCTTTTTCTAGGCTATCAATGAGGCGTGAAATCTCTTCCTTCTAACCATCTTGGAGATAATACAGACCACACACAGGTCGCAGCAAACTATGACATGCAGCTCAAGTTCATCGGCAAAGCAATGCTGATATCACGATCCCATTTTATGCGTTGTTCCAACTGCCGAGCTGATCAGCTGAAAGATTAATTGAAATCATAACTTTATTTCCCGCAATTTCAAGTATCCGCCAATCATCGCTACACAATGCATTCTTGATATGGATATGTCTAACCTGCTTCGGTTAGGAAAGTTAAATGGCCTAAACCTCATTTGTTATGCGATCTAGATCTCCATTACAGGGGTTTTTGTAAATTGAGAGTTTGTAAATTATGAGCAACATAGAGTCGCCATATACAACCAGACTATAGTAGGAGCAGATTCAGGTTGACTACTACATTGCTCCGTTTCCTATTATCAGCTGTCAAAGAAAATAAACCGAATCGAGTGACTACTAGTCGGCAAATGGCCAACAAAACGATTCCGAGCAAAGCCCTGGACGTAGTGGTATAAGAACACCATCATTCAACAGCCATCAACGATGAATGGAAATTCTGCAACCAGTCCTTCATAGTCAGTTCTGACAACATAGTACTTCATTTTCCAGAATGATTCTGAGTCTCAATGTACGGCGGGGCCACTTTGCTGGCTTGGGGCTCACTTTATCTTGGCTTTTTCTTTTGATCATTTTCCTCCAAGCATCCTACGTACACTCATTGCCTGCATCTTCCGCACCCAGCAAGATCATCGTGAACGACGATGAACGTGCGATCGCCTCTAGCGGAACTTATCCACGCCTCACTCGACTCCAAGACGGAGGTATTCTTGCGGGATACACTACACGCAATGGCAATCAACGCATCTTGAAAGTTGCCAGAAGCGATGATAACGGCAAGACTTTTTCCGAGATTGGAGAGGTGACGAGAGGGGTTGGAGACGTTGATAACCTGTTTTTGCTCGAGGTTTCTCCCAACACGGTACTGGCAGCTTTTCGCAACCATGATTATGGATCCGACGGCAGCACTATTACGTATTTCCGGATTACGGTCTGTCAGTCAACGGACGGGGGCCGGTCATGGAAGTATCTGTCGCAGGCCTATGAGAAGACGGCACCATGGGGCCTCTGGGAACCTTTTATGCGCATTGGACGCGGCGGCGAGGTGCAGCTTTATTACGCCCAAGAAACTGCTGCTGATGATCAGCTTATCATGGAGGTCGTGTCCTATGATCAAGGCAAAACTTGGAGCGCTCCGCGTGTCGTTGTGGACGGGGATGGCCATGTTCGGGATGGTATGCTGGGCATCGCCGAAACATTCGACCAAGACAAACCAGCACTGGTCATGGTTTTCGAAGCAGGCCGAGGCTTATTCAGTGTTGAAGCCGTGATTTCGTATGACGACGGAAATACCTGGGGTTATCGTCATGTAATCTACAGCCCATCCGGCCACAATGCTGGTGCGCCACAGATCTCGTCGTTTGGGGATGGATCATTGGCCGTCGTCTTCATGACCGACGATCAGGCTTCGGAGGTCAACTGGGTCAACCACGCAGCCATCCGAGCCGTCTACGGCACCGCACCAGTGAACGGTCAAATCCAATGGAGCGAGCCAGCGGAAGTGTCACCGGAAAACAGCTTCTGGCCTGGTGTCTTTGCTCTGGATGATCAAACGGCACTGGCGGCCTATGACCACGGCGGGCCTAAGGTCAAGTCGTTGTCCCGGCCTTGAAGGCGAAATGTGCGAAGTGTATCTCGATCTTGTGATGTTTCGCGCATAAAACATGCTGGCTGAACCCAAGAGTCCAGGATGTTATTTCATTTGATCGTCAATGTACATGGAGCGTCATTTGTCTTGGAAGTGATTCTCTTTAGCAACCCGTGACATATTATGTATATACCTTAGGTATATTTGGGTATACATGCTCCTAGGTCGCAGGTAGGAAAAAAATGTTTATCTCTGTGGGTTAGTCCAGTAAACATTGTATCGCAAGTTCAGGTACCCCAGTCAGCACTACCGCTAAGTATTGCAAAAATTACAACTTCTATTTTGCCGATTTAAGCTCTAGCAGACACGACTGTAAGTACTTGAATACATGACCAAAACTACGTGATGCTATGAGGGGTCATACGATACTCAATGACCCTTGGTGACGTGCACATTTTAGTACATAAGAGCATTATCTTCAGAGGATGGGGAAGACAGAATATCCCTTCTTTCAGTTTCAATAATAATTTTGTGTCTGTCAGGTGTTGTGGAAAAATACCTGCCACTGTCAAGTCAACTATTACACGGTTATTGCTGATGATCTTAGCTCGTGACTGTAGATTTCTTACAGTTATGAGCCCGGATTCCTCTTGAAAGCTACTGGATTTTATCGTTGAACTCTTCAGTCACGGAATACTTGTTTCTAAAATCATTGTGTCGTCCCAAGTTGTCAAACTCGTGAATCCCAGCGATTGGATTCCCTGGAACGAGAGATTTGTTGCCCTGGCCGACGCCGAAGGACTTTGGGAGTACATCAACCCGAAAGTGAAGAAAGGGGACAATGATCCGGAATGAACGTCGATCTTTGACACGAGCTGGAACTGCTGCGGCTCGAGCAAGTGCCGCATCGAGTGGTTCGATTCGAGAAGAGGTGGACGAATATCACCACCCTACCAACGAATGGGAGATGACGACTGAGGGAAGATTATGTTTTAGATCTGCCATGGCTGATTATGACAGAGAATATAAATTATACAACGCAGAGAAAGACAGTATCAGTCAGCTGGTTCAAATCATACAGGAAACGGTCGATGCTTCCCTCTATGATATAATCTGCAAATCGTGCAACTCACTGGACATCTGGTACAGCAACCTCAGGGAACACGCTGGAATGGATGATCCGGATACAGTCAACTAGACAATTGACAGATATGGAGAGGCAATCAACCCCTAAATACAAAGTATCAAGCATTCCTGGAAATCCCAGCATGTTCTCGTCATTTCTGCTGCGTCAATTTCAACCATCATGAAATACAAAAAGGCTCTCGAACAATCAGAATTTTCGTTTCCTCGTTGATTTTCCAGTCATCATTGTCAGTTTCCAACACTCGCTTCAATCCATACAAGCCAATCTTGGGGATACATATATCATTATCTATTTCTTCCGGCTCTGGGTAAAAGTCTTAGGCGTGGTCAGCGTCTGAGGAGTGTTCCGACGAAGTCTGGGTCCAATCAGGTGGTCGAAGGACGGAGAGTGGGCAACACGATTTGAGAAGTCCTCAATGTCCCAAAGGTAGCCGAGAGTCTTGAGCACAGAGGTCGAGCTGTAGGGCTCGGGCTTGCCGGTCTTGGGATTCAGTCCATAGTTCTCAACGTGGCCCTCGGGTGCATAGGGAGAGATCAGCCATGTGGGCATGCGGCCACCATAGCGGTCAAACTTCAGCGTGTACTCCGAACCGTCCTTTGCCTTGGTGGTGAAAGTCTTGTCGTCAGGACGAACAGCGAGAGGAGCAGGGACGTGGTCGTAGAAGCCGCCAGTCTCGTCGTACGTCACCAGGAGCAGACTCTCTTCCCAGTGGGGACCATTGCGTAGAGCGTCGTAGATCTGCTTGACAAAGACCTCACCATACGAGACGTTGCCGTCAGGGTGCATCGAGTTGGTGTTCAAACCGCAGCACGACGGATTAATGTAGGACAGCTGAGGGAGGTTGCCCAGGTACGCATCCTGGAAGAAGTTCTCGATCGGCACAACGCTGTCCTTCGCGTTCTTCTTCGTCCAGTCGAAAAACAGCGCATCGGGATTGAAAGCACCGTTGGTGCCGTCGTAGTTGCGCCAGGTGATACCCTTCTCGGAGGCTGCCTCGAAGATACTCTTGATGGGAATTGCTGAGTTGTCAAAGTCCTTGTCATTGGAACCGTGGCCGTCAGGAGTTCCTGCCACAGAGCACAGACGGTTCGGGTTGGTAGGCTTGTTTTGTTAGCTTGTGGCCAACCTGAAAGGGGAAAGGGAAGTAATGACATACACCCGGAACGCAAGAGAACCAGTAGTTGAAAGTAGTGTACTCCTCCACGAGGTCAACCAGAGTCGGAACGTCCCGGGCGGCGTAATAGCCCAGCACCTGTTCGGCAGCAAGTTGCGGCGTGATGTCAGGGTAGCTGATCAGGTGCTTCTCGAGGAAGCCCCTGTTGTGGGCCTTTAGAGTACCATTCGCGATTGCCTCGTTGTCCGGCGAATACGTGCCATAGAACTGGAAGTTGTTGCCGACAACGGAGTGATCCGGGTCATTCTTCACCGAGTCGTAATTCTTCTTCGCCTGGCAGTACTTCTTTCCATGGTGCTTGTCCGTCTTCTCGTAAAGACAATGAGGGCCGTTGTTCGCAGGGTTGTCCAGGCCTGGGTGTCTGATATCGCCAAGCATGTTGTCGAAGGATCGGTTCTCGAGCAAAATCCAAACCACGCGCTTGATCTTGGACTTAAGATTGGCAATTGACGCCCTGGAGCCGGCCCTGTAACCGAACGGGGCGGAGATCTGAGTCTTCTTCTGCAGCTCAGACTGCACCTCACGAGACCATAGGTTATGGGGAACCTCCGAGGTCTCCACCGTCTCGGTGGTGTCGGGGTTGGCAATCGGCTGGGCGACGGCTGTAGAGCCAAGCGCGAGCGCGTAGAGCGCCGCAATGGCGGTACTGGTCTTCATCTTGTCGAGCGATTTGTCTTTCTCGGTGATGGAAGGGGAGCTGGCCGGATCCTAGGAGGACGGTGAGAAGAGAAGACACCACAATGGGGAAGAATGCAGGCCTTTTATAGCTCGTAGCATAAAGTGAAGGCATCATTGTCAACGCTGGAGCTAGAACGATGCTGTTCCCACGTGCAGCCTTTCCCGAGCTCCAACTGGATGGGTGAATTGCCGTCATACCCGTGGAAAGTAATGCTCAGATGACATGGTGAATAGTATCCCAAAGTAAAAGCTGGGACAGACCACCAATTACCATCGCGTGCCACCTTGTATTCTGAATGATAGGTACTTTGCGAGCCCGATGTCTAAGGAACCTGTGTCCAGAACATCCTGCAGACCCAACGGGGGTAATTCCGAGAAGATTCCATGCCCAATGGGATAGCCGGAGAGGCAAACTAAGCGAGATTCTGGAGTAACTGAGGTACTCGCTAACGGACATCGGTCCGGTGGTGACATCAATGTGTCAGTCGTGTCACTTGCATTTGGTTGTCCGACTATCTAGCACTAACAAAGTTGAAGAGTCCCGAAGTCTTGGTCAGCTTAGCGAGAGCTTGATCAAGCCATGATAGGAGCTTGGACTTTGATCTCTCTTGGGCGTGACTAATATGGGCACTGTTATTGGCTGATCATTGGAGCTTAACTCGATGGCGTTCTATAGGGCTATGAACCACGCTCGAGTACTCTTGTTCTCGGTGAAGAAAGTACTCGCAAAAGTCCCATAGTATGATCCTTGAATTAATCCTCGAATGGTAAAGTGCCATGGATTCAATATGTATCAACAGCATTGTAGTTTATCCATTCGACCAACCACGTACGTTGGTGAGAACCGTGTAGATGAACCCCGCGCTGGTTGTCTTTAGCGCAGAAACGATTCTGGAGCTCCTCGGAAAACATTGACTCTTTTCCTTGATGTCGTGGCCGTCAATTGAGCCTTGGATTTGAGTATTCGGCGGCCTGTTCCGAGTAATCCCCCTCATTCGCGAGGGAATCAATTGAAGGATTGTTCTTGGATTTCCACATCCTCTCGGCAGGCACACACAGGCCAACATCTCAACATCTGCCGAACTCCCCGTTGTTCGCATGCCCCCACACCGACGTCACTCACGCCGAGGTTCATGCGGGGCTCAGGTACCGAACCCTAACCTAATTCAGAATAGTGTTTTGTTTCCTCATTGCTTGTTTGCAGACTCGGTCCAATCAGAGCCATTGTTGATGGCAGGTGCTTCCATCAACGCCTGGTCTTCGGCCATTGCCCGACAGCAACAATCGAAAAGAATGATTGAGATGCTCAACGCTCATTTCAGAAGCAGAAATTGATTGCCTATGGAAGTCACCTTTTGACATTTCTCCGATGACATCCAATGGGTGCGGGGAGTCCGAT
>NW_027192370.1:97164-235737 GCF_041956635.1 Thermomyces lanuginosus | reverse complement strand
TGCATCTAAAGCCCCGCTTTGGCTCTTCTCGAGTGGTATGGCTACTCGATCTGTTTGCTTCCACACCATATCAGATTCAGCACGTGGCAGGCATAGTGAGAGAAATGGAACGATTTCCGAAGACCTCCAAACTCCCTGGTGAATAAGGACTGAGCTTCAAAGAGTGACTATTAAACCAGGCTAATCAAGTAGGGGTTACAATCGCTCACTAATATACCGCTACGCCAAGATATTTTTCGAATTTCGACTCATAGTGACTTAGATATTGCCAAATAGTGCCGTAGTGAGAAAGCTCAACTAATTACTGACTTGCCGAGGGAAGCGCGGATCGCGAGTTTCAAGAACAGCCCATCGACTTTGTTCTTTCAATGACTAGATGCTCATAAGTACTGAAGGAATTCTATCCTCCAAATCCCATAACACGTACTCCAGATGAACGCCAATCAAAGCATCTTGCTAACGGTGTCGGCTTTGTTTCCGACACACTGGAACGCAAGAATATCATAACAAGAAAACTGATGACAATAGCTCCTTGTACGGTTACGCCACAAAGAACATCTATGTAGCGGGGGCGAAAGTTCTCTACTCCTCCAGTTCTGCACTGTAACGATCATCCGCCAATCTTCCCCGCCGTTGCATCTCTGTACTCCATCCAAGGATCGTAAGTCGGGAACAAGTGCTCTTCTCCGGGACTCAACGGCTTAACATCTCGCGCTAGGACCCGCACCTGGAATTGGCCGCCATCGACAAGTTTCCGCAGATCAGCCTCCTCGTTTCTATAATCTGTGATGCGCCAATGGAGGTTTCGATGGAGCTGCGACACCACGCTCTCTGGCGCGAGGGACGCACAACGACTCCTTTGGCTATAGCGGAGGCAAGAAGAGGGGACAGCGATATTTGGCCGGCTGTTAACATCGGCTTTTCTTGAGAAAATTTTCTGCTCATCGGTGTCGGAAACGTGCGATAAGTTCCGATCAGGTTTTCAGCGTGACCGTAGTCTGCCGGCTTGATGTTGGGGTCAAGATTGCCGTAGAAAAAGTGCACTCGAAACGGCTGACCGGAGAGAGCATATCTGAAAATTACAGCATCATCAGCCCACAAATATTATTTACGAATGGACGGCACATACACGTCAATGAGAATGTTGATCACCCACTGCTTTGGTAAATTATTCACCCCCATAGCATCAAAGGCTGACATTGTCATCTTCCCGGAGATGGGCCCAGAAGACAAACTGCTATGAATGGCACCCTTCAACTTCGCAATTCTAGCTGGCGCATTATAGAGGTTGTTGACATCAACACGAACTCTGTCCCGCAAGATTGCTGCGTCCACATTCCAGTCAACAGTCTCAGGATACGTATACCCAAATTCGCGAGTGCTGCGAGACGAAGCGAAAGTCCAGTATCTATCACTGGTTTCTCTGCGGAATGGATATAATGCTGATATGCATTAGTATTCACGAGTATAGCTACGGATGATGTCTTACGTGTATGACGTCCTCGATAGTTCCAGCTTGGATGACGAAAGTGCCATAAGTATCGGCCATCGATTCAACGAACGACTCCGAATTAAGAGCTTGCCACAGGGCAAAGACACGGTCGATGAAGCTGATAGGATTTAGTATCCCATAGGCACAGTATCATCGGATCACTCACCAATGGTGTATCATAAAGATTGGGTCAAATGCTGCCATTGAAAAAATAAGACATATGGCCACCGTCTCCTGTCAGCGCATGAACTCCATCATAGAGGCTCTCAAAGTTGGCATAGTTGTCACCGCGGTCTCTGAGCACAGATGTTGTTAGCACTGTGTAGTTCGTTTCAGCGCTGAGTAGCTGGTAAGTAATGGATCACATCCTTTGACAGTCAGTCATTTATCAGAGTGTTGAGCGGCAGTCCCGCTTGGAAATTTGTACCATGCAGCATTATCCCGCAACAACAACTGGACGTTTTCCATACGTGACCGGCCAGTATTCGGGTCTGGAGACCTAACGGTCTCCTGGTAAGAGACCAACTGAAGAGAGTTTGTTTCAAGTACCAATAATCCATGCAACTCCATCAAACAAACCGGATAATCGCCAGGAATATCAGTTCCCACAGGCAGGGGATGGAATCTGTATGCATACAGCGGATTATCAATAGTCTCCTGCCCGCGCGGTGTTCTAATTATGATATTCTCCGCAACCAGAGATTCTGGCATGGACGGATCTAGTGCCCAGTCCCAGTAGGGCACTCTCAAGGTGGTGGCAGCGGCCTGGTATATCCCCCTGACGTCATCTGGGTAAGATGCGGCGATGTCTTGAGCATGTCTCCAAACCTGTTCCTTCGCATCTCAGCAAGTGAACTGCGAAAGAAAAGAGGCTCGAGCGCCATACCTCACACAGAGCTATGTCCGGTCGATGCCAGGGAAGAAATATCGGCAAACCATGTGAGATTGCGGGTTGATTTATGTACCCTTGCGCTGCAATGATGCTTTGTTGACCTTTCCTCTTCAATATCATGTATTCATGGATTTCCACATCGCTCCTGGGATAATGTGGAGGGTCGGTTCCAAACGGGATATTGCTCATACCAAGAAAGCAAGTCCGTCTGATCTGTCTTTTGAAAACGATCCAGTGCCTGAATGGACAGATCAAACGCCGGTCCCGAAGTTTGAAACTCTCGCAAATCTCGTCGCATGGGCCTTTCCCCTGTCACCGGGTTGACACAAGCACTTATTCCACGGATGACATAGCTGTGAGTGATGATGGAGAAAAATGACAAACAAATCAGATGGTATGCCGCTATTGCTTGTCCCATAGCAATGTTACATGCCGAAAATGTGCCGTTTATTGAATGCCAAAGTCTTTCATACTAAGACCGAAGGATTAAATAGGACCGCCAAAGGAAAACAACCGAGCCTAAATTCTGCTTCAAGATCGGGATTAAGAGGACGAAATTGGAAAACTCTAAACATTACTTGCATGTCATTCTATTCAAGTCTTTGAAGACGTGCAACGTAGTAAGTAAAAGGAATGACAGCCGGCGCGTGTTTGAGATCTCACATTCAACACAGTTGCCTTCCGAAAGTGCTCACTCCATACACATTCCACACATAATCAAAAGAGACGGTGGCATACGAAGTATCATACCTTCCGCTCACAGTTCAATTCAAGAGAGTGGGAAGCCGAGGCTAAGTGTGAGTCTGCCGATATCTGGCGGCATTAAATTTCCGTCGTCTATGAGCACCTGCTATATACAAAGCCCTGCGGTAATGGATTCGAGAACCGTATTCTCTGAAGATGTATATCTTGTGATAAATGTCGTTGAGCCGGTATCTCGATGTTTCCCTTAGCCTCTTGATTCTACCATGTCCAGACAAGCAACAGATAAAACGGCACCGCCAGCATCGCAACCCTCCTCACTCCAGTCCGGAATTCCCAGATGATACGAGACACGCCTGAAGTCGGGTCCAGACAGCTGCAGCATGGTCCGTTATCGAAGTGTCCACCCCTCGATTTGCTCAGGTTACGCCCATCAGACTCGTCATCGTCCAGTATCACGTGACCATTAGGCTCCCGTGGTGGCGACCGGTTCGCGAGAAACAGTTTGCCGACCGACGACAAAGCGCTACTTGATCCTCCAGTGGAGGACGGTATGTAGCTCCCTGACGGGGTACTCCTGTGGTAAGGCAGCATAGTCGTCTCTGATGATAATCTGGCTGACGGGACAATGGTCACCGCCACTGCCCTAGCTAGCAGCACCATTAGAGTAAAGACCAAAACTTTGGCATAGTAAATAAATATGCCCAACTGATCCGGGAGGAGACAAAGATGGTTCTGGATTGTTGGAGAAGATTTCTCTGCATTCAGTGCCCTGCCGGTATTGAGATCGACCGGATTCCAAAGTGTGGTCATGACAAAGCCTGGACGGCGGACACCCATGGCCCACGACAAGCTCTTGACGGTAATTTCCTTTGGCGATCCGGTGAACTCCTTGTGCACAATCTCACAGTAATCATGGTCATCTCCCGAATAAATATGAACCAGGTCCGGCCCAATTTTTGACACTAGCTTGTTCGATATTGTCGGCGTCAGGACGTTTTGGTATTGGTATCCGCGACCGATGGTGATGGCGTTTCTCTCATCTTCCTCCGGATTACCCGATGACGGTGGCCAACGTTCCCGCAGAGGACCACAAGGAGTCTTTGGTTTCCGGTAGAGCGGAACATGTGTCAATAAAATCGTAGGCAGACCTTGTGACTCAATCAGGCGTTCAGCAATTGTATTGTCTTGCACGTTATGGACACCAGCAGCAAATTTGTAACCTTCGCTGAGATTCCGTTGTGCTCGAAGATCCTCGGTCTCTAGTCGTGCCTTGATCTCCTTCAGATCATCCAAAAATATCGCACTTGGGCTCCAAACTGATTCCCTTGAACGCTGGCTTGCTCCATATCCCGTATTTCCTGTCTCTGGATCCGGTTCATCCATTGCAGAAAGTGAGACCGTATCCACTGATACGACAGTATGATTCCCAACAACATCCACCCTATTTCCGCGGCCGAAATATGCCTGAAACCGCCGACGCACAGCAGGCTGCACGCCATTGCCAAATCCCAAATCGTGGTTTCCAGGCAGGCTTGCTACCAGCCTCCGCCCCCGCCCCTCATTTCCAGAACGGGCAGGATTACGATTCCATTGTTTGAAGAAAATCTTTGAAAAGCGGTCATACTCCTTGAGCCAGAACGCATCACCATATTTTCGATACCGCTCTTCTGGGCTTTGCGTAGTTGCCGTCGACCACTCTCGACCGCCATCGAACAGGTCGCCGAGGAAGAATATCGAGTCTGGAACGAGGGAATCTTCAATCAATGAAAAGGCCCGTCGTAGATATTGATCAGTATATGTAACGGTCAAGGACGACAGAGGCCAAGGTCGGCCGGGATATGTATGGGGATCGACCAATTGCGGATCCGCCACGAAGACGACATGATGCGGTACTGCATTGGGGGGCTGTGATCATGAGTTAGTATCCTCTCAAGCGGCTCCCCGTGCAATGAAGTAGAATAACGAACCCAACTCTCCCACTTCTCCCAAAGACACTCGTTGACGCTCTGTCGGAAAACAGTGCGCTCCCCCCACCACAACACATACATCCACAAGACGGCCAGAAGAGTTGTGACTGTGAACACGGACCGCGCTACAGATCGTGCATCCAGCCAGGCCGGCCCTCTTCGTCTTCGTCGTCCTGCAGGTCCCCAGAGATTTTGGAACCCCCCGATCAATCCTCGAGCAACGTCCAGCGCCGTCTCGACATGACTATTCTGAAGTTTGCGAGGGGACCACGAGGTCGAAGAAAAGCTATTGGGGTATGCGGAGCCCATTATGATCGACGTGCCATGAAATTGAAGTTCGTCGCGTCAAGTTTCTACCGAGGATTCTATGCGACAGAACGCGAGCAAGCATTTTTCAAGTGTTTCGTGGCAGGTTCGATGATTGATTATTTCGGCGTCATTGTAGTTGAAAACGGTATGAAATGAACAGAATATCAGAGCCAGGGGCGAAAACAATTTCATCCCTGGAATCGCCATGGTGTCCTGCATGTCGACGAGCGCAAGGTAACCCCCGTCCAGCTTGGCGGTGCCAAGAAGTGATCTCCACACAAGCCACCAATGGGTAATTTACTACCATATACGGTTTACTCAGAACTCAATCTTGTTGGCCTCAGGCTCCAAATCCTAATTATGGAACGGGCCTGGATTTTCGATCTGTGGAGTGCATCGCTGCAACCCTCAGGCAAGCATACTCCGTACAATCGCTAGAATTCAGGGATACATATTAGAGTCGGAGAATTCCTTGAATTCTCATTTGTTGCGCATGTCGGCAAAGCCCGGCCCTTTCATCCAGTCAAGTACCAATGTACTGTCGGGGCGACGCAACAACAAGAGGGAAACAATGGTCATGGTAGTTAAATAGGACAGGCGGCAACAGTTAAACCAAGACTCCATGAGATAATGGAAGAGCCGAATCTCTACTCCGATAGATGGCTAACTAGTCGAAATCATTTACTGAACAGCGGCGTCATAGCCGCAGGTACATGCATGTGCAGGAAGTAGGCCATCCATTTGTCGCCGCATGATGGTCAGCAATATGTATATAGGGTCTCGTCTTCTAGGGAGCGTATTTAAGATCAACATTGTCCAAAATTCTCCAATACAAGGGACTTGGGCCACGACAGGATCCTCCCAGAAACTAGCAAAGCAGGAGCGAGCGCCATCGTTATGGTGGTTCGAAGGAGACGGAGTTTTGCCGGCATGAGCTTTTCAGATCACTTGAGATTGTAGCAGCAATTACGCCGACATTCATCTTTAGATAAGAAGGATCCAATGGTATGAGAAAATCAAAACGTTAATATCCTGACATACATGGAATTTATGCAGGAGAACACATGCTTCAGTTCCATATGAACATCTTCAATAGACTGACTCCGTGTATCTTGAAAAATCCACCGCGCACGGTGTTCAATAGGTAACTACAAAGACAAAACTGCCCACCGAACTCCGTAGACATTGAGGGTATGAGACAATTACTATACATCAACCCGAGTATAGACATGCAAAGATCAAAATCTACTTTTTCATGGCCTTTCTCCGACTTTTCCCTGGCCGCTTCGCGGCGCCGCCTTTCTTCTTGGTCCCAGCCTTCATCTTCTTAACTGAGAAACCGCTCAGATCCGCAGAGGAGGCCCCGTCGTTGGACTTCTTGAACCTTTTCTTGCCACCGTAGCCGTACTTCTCATTCTTCTTCTGGCGCTTGAGATTGGGCCCCTTCTTTTTCTTTTCTGACTTGCTTGCTTCTTCGATGGCGACGTCGAACATTTCCTCATCATCGTCGGTAATACCAGCTTGATCTGCCTTGCGTTCTGTTTAGACCGTTAGTATGTGCCATGGCTGAGCTGGAAGAAAGTCGAACGTACTTCGCTTCAAGCTGTTGATCTTTTCCAACGTCTCCCGCTTCTCCTTCTGCCGTTGCTGCAGTTTGGCCACCTGGACCTGCTTTCCAAACTTCTTCAATTGACGTTGACGCTTCGCCTCGGCCGCCGCCTTCTTCGCCGCAGCCTCTTCGTACATCTTCTTCTTGATCTTGTTCATGTGCTCATCACTTTTAACCATCTCCGCGAAGTAATCACCGGGTCTGGAGAACGGGATGCCTTCCTTCTTCAAGAGTCGACGACCTTCCACAGCGGCCGCCTGGCAGACTTTGTAGAATGCGAGCTCGCGGTTAAGATCATCGTGCGGATCAGGGACATCAATAGGCTCTTTCGACACTAGCGAGTTATGTTCGGAGAAAGGCGTGTTGGGCGTGATAAAAGAGATGCGTTTTATGGATGCCGTAATCGCGGCGGAATTGTTGATCGTCAACCGTTGATGTGGGATAACATCTGTGCGCTCGTCGCCGGAGAGATCTGACAGGGGGATGTCTTCTTCCTCTTCATCTTCATTTTCCTCATCTCGGTCTCCGTCTCCTCCTTCTGACCCTGATTCTTGTTCATTTGCCTTATCATCCGCCGACGCCTTTCCATTTACCTCTTCGCCTTCAGAACCGCTTTCACTGCCCTCTGAACCGGATTCGTGCTCACTCGCGTCACTCATCGTCTTCTCATCATTTTGCGTCGCGCCATTGACCGGTTTTTCCGTCACTTCCTTCACGACAGAATTAGCAATTGGTACATTTAATATAAGCTCAACATTTCTGTACCTCATCATCCTCTTCCTGCTGCTTCTTCTTTGCAGCTTTTCGCTTCTCCGCGGCCTTTGCCAATTTCTTTTGCCGCTCCTTCTCATAATCACGGCCCTTGTATGCGTCAAGGGCAGAGAGCAACTTGCTCTTCGCCATCCTCTCTATATTTCTGCCAGACAAAAAATGTATGGCACGTTTTGAGGAGAGAAGATGCGGACTGCACAACTGAATTGATCTTTGCAAGCTTCTTGAACTGATTGATATTTTTCGGCGTTGCAAGAAGGCGCTATTCCTCATACGGAATAGAGTGATAAGATAGGAATCAACTAACCATATACGGCTAGTAACTGCTTATCTTATCTCTTATCGGCATCTTCTCGGAGGATACTTGATCCGAAGTGCAGCGGCCAGCAGCTTCCTAACCATAGTGTGTTGATTGACGAAAGAGCAACGCCGGTTGGATAAGAGTTCTCGAACAGGTGCAAAGTTCTGCGGAGACCTGTCAATAGTGGAATTCTTTCTCAGGCGTTTTGAGTTGCGCCTGTCACTCCGAGCTCTCATATGCGCAAAACCAAACTTCGTAGCGTCAGTCGAGCAACCCGCAACCATCGAGGGACGGCACGATAAACAACCGCGACCAAGCAACCATGTCGACAGAGAAGTCGTCAGAGAATAGAAATTCTACCGGACCTCAAATACTACAGGTAGCCATCTTTCTTAACCCTGCATTTTGCGGAACCGTTTCAGCTAATGTAGTGGAAAACAGACAGATGCCACCTCAGGAACTCAAGAACTCGCCGCCGCGGTGGATGATCTCCTCGATCAACTACAACATAAATTCGACAGTGTGTCGAACGAAATATTGGGGAAATGCAAGTCCGCACAAGTCCTGTTGATTTCTAGACAGTCTGCTAATCGATCGATTGCAGTGGATGATATGGCCCATCGGCTTGACGAACTCGAAGCATCATTAACGACAAGCGAGGGTACGACTACTTCCGCGCCGCCGACGAAGAATTAATTGATTGCGGATGTTAGTCCAACAAAGAGTATCCTTGTTCAAGGACCTAGACCCGGTGTTTTGATAACCGAACATTGTATTAATTTTATACCCTCTCGTCAATCCGGATCTCTATTTTTCCATGTTCCGCAACCATCGCGAATGCATATCATGAGTCATACACCAGTGGACGACAAGAGACAAAAGTAATACTATTACAGCTCATCCTTCTCCCCAGCCTCTTCAGCCAAGAACTTGCGGAGGATGTTACTGCGCATCGTCAAGTCATCAACCTTCTCGGGAGCAGAGCCTCCCTTGGCGAGGATCTTCTTCAGCCGCTCGGATTCCCTGGTAGCATAATCCTCGTTCTCGCTGAGTTTATCCGCGACCCGGACGTAGTATTGCTTGTATTGGTCTTGCGAGTCCTCCGTGGCCTTCTTGAGTTTTTCAGACAGCTTCGAGAAGTTCTTGCTTGCAAGGTGCTTGGCAACAATTTCGTCGAGAGCCGGGTCGGTACCCGCCTTCTCATCGAGACCGCCACCAACGGTGCGATGAGTACCCGCCCGCTCGTTCACGAATTCCACGAAAGCGGCCTCCGATCGGGCCCCCTCGTAGAGAACCGGCTCAGTGGAGCCAGCTGGGAAAAACTTGATCGTCGGGTATCCCGTAATACCCTGCTCCTTAGCCAGGGCCTTTGCGTTCGCCGCCTCGCAGTCAACTTTCGCAATCACAACGTTCGAGTCCCGCGCAAAGTCGTTCGCCACCTGTTCCCAGGTCGGAGCCAGATTCTTGCAATCTACCCTCAGGGAGTTAATATTTGCCCTTAGGAATAAACAACGGAAGAGAGAAGCTTACGTCCACACCACGGCGCCGTAAATGCCACCAGCACATGCTTATCCCCACCGACCGTCTTCGGGAACGACTCATCGGTCAACATCTGCACATTGCTAGGCGCTTTCTGCAGACCACGAGGGCGAACACCAGTCTTCTCCGTAATATACTCCGCCAAGCTATCCAGATCCCGGCCGCCACGATACTCATCCGGGGAATCACTCTTTCCATCAAAGAACTTGAGCGTCGGGAAACCCTGGACACCGAACCGCTTGCCCAAATCGCGGTGAGCATCGGCATCAACTTTAGCAATCTGCACCTTGTCAGAGGCGTGAGAGAAGATCTGGCCCAGCTCTTCGTATGTTGGGGCGAGTCTCTTGCAGTGGCCGCACCAGGGCGCGAAAAATTCGACCAGCGTCGGTTTGCCGGACTTCAGAACGACCTTATCGAAGTTCTTTGGGGTGAGCTCGAGAACGGCAGAATCGGCGGCCGCCGCGACAATGGCAAAGAGGAGCGCAATCGCGCTCAGCAGGAAGCTCCAGCGAGCCATGGGTACGAACACCGATGGCTTGAGACCTAAGGATGCGAATATCTGGTGGCAGCCAGCTGCAACGGTATGATCGAGATGATTATATAGCTTCTGAAATCAAGAAGTGAAGTGTGTACTTTTCAACGTAAACTACAGAGTAGTTCACAGATGTGATGAAGCTGCTGTTGCTACGTATCCAGAGTGATCGGCTCAACTAGGCAACCTGAGGCGCCGAGCTGACAAATCCAGAATACCCTGTCCAATGAGAGCGCAGAAAATTACAGCTCCAGCAAAGATCCATACTGGAATTAGTAATTACAGAAAGAGGATTACGAGTAACCTGAACGCGCCCGGGATTCGGAAGCAGCATCAAGTTCATTCCATTCAACCAGTCTGTCAAAGACATGGCACATCGAGATCATCGTCGAGACATGTTATCGGCCCGCAACGGTGGGCGAGTTTAAATCATGCTGCTCTCAACGCCGATCGGCCAGCCAGCTATTCGCTCGATCCCATAGTGCGGCGTCCTTGAACTCTTTGTCTGCATTTTGGGTAGCTTTGTAGATCTGCCGCATAGATCAGTAACCTGCTAGGGCTAAAAGAATATTTGGTCGACTCACCGCATCCCAGAGAGTGAACGCGCTATTCAAGTTCTCATTGAAATCCTCGCTGTGCTGGAACCAGTCTTTGCCTCGGCTCTTAATCTCATTGCGCGTCTCAGGTGACGTAGGGTTCGGTTGATTCATAAGGTCGTCGAGGTAAGTACGGACAGCAATTCCAAGACCACAATCATTGTCATTGATGAACGGTAGCCTGGACATTGATCAGCTTCAAACCACAGTCGTCCGGTCAGCGGCGAACTCACTGGAGGCTGATGGCAGTGAGGGACTTCAACGACCGGTCCACGTTGCCGCTCAAAAGCATGGATGTGAAGACGATTTCAACCAAATCCCGTAGGGACGCACGGACAGCCGACACCAGAGATCGGAAGGAGAGGAGCTGCCGACTGAGCGGGCCCGAGTAACCAATGGGCTTGTGCCTCAGCTTCCCAATGCAGGCAACACGAGAGACCAGTCGATTGAAGGTCTTCTCGTCATCTACCAAAGAATTAGTGACGGTGTACGATACGGGTGGAATTACCCACCAGAGCCTCGGATCGGTCCACCAGATTGACGTGAGAACCAGTTGCTCGGGCCAAGAATGCCCAAACGAAGCAGCTCAATGGACAATAACACATTTTCCTCCAACGGGGAGCCCGTGTTGACCACGGAAAGAGCTTGGAGGAGGCACTTCCCCCAAGCAGTCAGCTCATGCTTCGAATCAACATACCCACGAAGTTGCAGGAATCTCCAATAAACATTGGAGATGATCTCAGCAGGAGTTGATAAAGCCTGACAGAAGATTAGTCGACGATTCGAATTCAAACTGGGAGGACTTACCGGAGCATCTTTGGCACCAAACGTTTTGGGTACAAAGCTTGAATCCGTCAGAGCCTCGACAATTTTTTTGATTGACACAACCTACTCTGGTCAGCGGCGAACTAGAGGTCCTTTTTCCTATACCTACATCGGACGACTTGATTTCTGCGGGTAGCTGTGCTCCAGTAACATGCCAGCTTTGGATGGTTTCCTTGACAGATGCAATGTCTTTGAGGGTGATGCTTCGGTCCGTGGTGTCTTCGTACCAAAGACGCACTTTGATGGTCTTGGTCTGATAGAACCTGTGGAGGGAGTTTGACAACAAGGCTACTGCTTGCGTGCGAATAGGCATGAGAATTTCCCCCATCAGTTGGCGGTAAATATCAGAATCTTCTACGCCGAGTGGGAGCGGAATCACCACTTCCTCGGCAGTCAGATAGTTGGGGATATTGGATCCTAGAACTGCCCGCACCAGGTAATAGTACAACTCTTCGGGCAGTCGCAAGCCGAGGAGCTGGTGCAGGTCCGATGGAGCGTGTTCGGGGTCCAATGGCCCAACTTTCCCTTCGACATCTGTAATAATATGGTGCTTAATGGTCATGTACGCCCGCTTAAACAGATCCGCGTAGTTCAACTCTTGCACGCGGCGATCTTCCTCAAATTGCGCGCAGAGTGTGAGAGCGTTACGGCCAGCATTGTTGAAGAGATGGATCGCTTCTCGGATGTTCACCGGTCGTCCGGGGAACGCAGGGTGTTCGAATAGAGGAAAGGTGGGAAGGTAACGAGAGCCAAGCAACAACGCGAAGTGGAGGAATGAGCCATTTGCGAGAGCAGGATGCTCGTCAATCAAGGCTTGTTTGGAAACCCAGTAAAAGTTGGATGCATCCAAATCGATTCGCGTGATGACTTTCTCGACGTCAAAGAGAAGGGTCTCTGCAGATCCGTAGATGGTGTCGATTATGGGGGTGGGTGCCGTCGACATATACCAGAGCTGGGTTTTCCCTTGGTCAGCTCAGAGATCACCAACGCAACTTGAAGCTGCGCACCTGGGCTGCCGCGCTGTATGGCGCTACAATGAACTGAACTTGATTGTCCAGCAGAATCTTTTGCAAGAAGCGATAGAGCTCCGTGGGCTTGGGACTGCCTGCGGAAAGAGTCAGCCCAAGTGCAAATGATTGCCTGATATGCGGGGCTTGAGTCCAGGCACTCTACCGGCATTGCTAAACGAATCCACAACCTGCTCGGCCTGTTGTTGATCGTACAGTTCCCAAGCCTGCTCAAACGCTCGCGATGACTCTGCGCGGGCTTGACGCGGTGAATCCTTGTACCCAAAGTCTAAGCCATCAAACACAAAAACGCACTCAATCCCGAGACTCTTTAACGTCTGCAGTTCCCGCTCGATATTGGCCCGAAGCGCGAAAGGGAAGCCACCCAGGGCGATGAGGAGAGGTTCTCGCGTCGCCGGATGGTGGAGATGCTGGTAGAGGTAGTATGAAGCATCGATACCGACCGACCAGCCTTTGAGGGTGTTCAGAGGAAGGTACAGGCTGCGGCTTGCAGCCCATTCGTCCAGGACCCGAGCTATTCGACAACGATCGTCAGCATTGAACAGCGTTGTTTGTTGTTCAATGATCAATGGCGTACCGGACATGATGTTCTCTTCTCAGCAGCGCGAGTCTGGACGCAGTCGCTGGAGGGCAAAGCCGCAAGCCAGGGCCGTGACCTTAGGGTGTCCGACAGTATAGTAAAACTGACTGCAAAGGACTGTATTCTTGTTCGTTTTCCCTGTGTCGTTTTTCGTTCCTATGTCAACTGGCCTCTGCGGCGCTGTGGAGTTCGCTTCACAGCATGTCAGAGTCCAGAGCTCAGGAGGACACCTACCGAATGTGGGAAGAGGCGTAATGTCATGTGACTGATGTCGAGGCTCCTGACATCATGAACCGGCAGGTCCCAAGGGTTCATTCATCGATGAGGGACAGTCAGGGCAGCGCAATCCTAGAAATTCTCCATAGTGATTGACATGGCGAGCTACATTATGTGCAAAATGGCCAACTGGCCAAGTAGACTGCTACGGAATCAAATGCTAAAGAACTCTATCATTGACCCTTTTACTCTCACAGAACATCAAGAGCACAGAAAGAGGCGCAGTAGGTATCTCAGATGCACAGATCAACACGCCACTCACCCAGAACTGGGTAAAACTCAAGGATGTGTATCGATGTGTCCCAAGGAAGGAATCTCAAAACGGAGGGGACAAAGGCTTCCACCGCGCAATGATGCCGCCATATGCACTTGGAATCGAGGAATGAAGCAACAGACATTGAGAACGGGAAAAAGTCACAATGAAACAACCCCAGGTATCTCCGAATAGACCGGATGAACCAACGCCGCCCTGGCACTTGCAGTGACCAATGGAAGGAAGGAAGGATGGATGGCCACACAACGTACCGGTGATGCCGATGTGTACACACAAGTGCAAAGGAAAAAAAAAGCCAAGAAACGAAAGCAATGGCACACAATCAATAAGTAGCACCATGCAAAGATGGACAGCAGATGATGGATGCTGGAGATGCAATGATAATGATGATAACGAGGATGACGAGGTGCAGACACTGGCGATGAAATATGATGCTAGCAAGGACTTGGGAATCTCAGACAAGGAAGTACAAGAATGACGGGTTATGGCGAGCTGTGGCACCAGTGTCGATGGTACACCCATGCCGCCTTCTGGCAATCCTTGCTGCAGTATTTGGTGCGACGGCAGCGACGGCATTTGGCAAACTGTCGCTGATACTCTTCCCATTTTCCGCACTTGTAATACGCGCACTGGCGGATGCCGCCTCGAGATTCGTCCTTGCGGCACAAGTTTCTCATCACAACACATGCCCAATATTGCATGTCTTTCGAATGATGATGGACCGTAAATTTCTCCACCAAGGGGAAGATATTAAAATCATCCGGCAGGAGATATTCATCTTGCGGCTCCTCGTCAGGAGTATCCTCCACAGTGGCACCGGTGGGATCGTCCAAGTAAGCCAATTCTTTCTTGAGCGTGAGCTTCGGGACGAGATGAGTATTCTGGAAATAAGACCGAAGGTTGCAGTACTTGGAAATATACGCAAGGAGCTGTAACGACATGAGAACATCCTCGTCCCGCGGCATCACGGCCAAAACGTGCTGGGGAAGATTATGGCTTCGAAGGAAAGCCGAGTAGGGGTTCGAATTCAGCACCGTCGAAGTGCTACCATGATTCGGCACAGCGCTCGGTGATAACGGGAGGGCTGCCGGAGCCTGCGGGTTGTTCGTGTTCACGATGCTTCCGTCCACGGAAGAGCGATGGGTGATGTTGAACGTCTCAGCGTCCTGAGCTCGTGATTGGTCTGCCATGGTCAGACCACGAGAGTCGGAAACCTCATCCAGCATGATGGAGTCGCCGCCGGGCACGTTGTCCATCTCCATCCCATTCTGGACAATTGGTTCATTGGCGTCGCTCCCTGGAGCGACTTCCGCCATTGGTGAGTCTTCACCATTGGCATCGTCCGACTCCCCAGAGCCCGACTGCTGCTGACGAGGGACCGCTCTGGAGCGACGGGCGGTCTGGGGAATACCAACCCGCGTGAGCTGAGGCACACCACCTGGAGTTGTGGGAGAGGCAGGCTGGGACGCAACGCCGGGGTTGCTCGAGCTGGTCCTTGGTGGATCAGGAAGACGGAGATTCTGCTGCGCGAGCCGAAGCCTAAAACTATCGGATGTCGGACCGGCGCTGGCAATTGGCTGCACCGGGCGCAGGCCCTGTTGTTGATAGCGCGCATCATGGCTTCTGGGATTATGCACGTCTCGACCAAAAGTCGTCCGCTCAGGCGGTGACGTCACCGCAATGTGAGGAGGAGACGGAGAAACGTCCATGGCATTCGGATCGGGATGCGGATGGGGTTCGTGGGGAAACGGCTGCGGGATTTCGATGGATGGCGGGGGCGCCTGCCGACGGGACGTGCGGGAATCGACTCCTGTGACCGATGTAGAGGAGATGGACATTGCCGGTTCCCGCGGGCGGACCGGTGCTTTGAGATGTCTTCGGTGCTGCTGCTCGGCGTCCATTTTGGCACGGATCTTATCCACCACCTTGATATAATTATCCAAGATGGTTGCTATGACCGGAACCATATCTGCCTCAACGACCCTCGTGCGCACACTCTCGGAGCCACGAACACCGATGTTGACGACGCACTGAAAGGCCAAGCTCCATTTCCACATCTCCATCAGATCCTTGCTCCTCCCCTCCTTGAGGATGCACACCAGCCGCTCGATGCCGCCATCGACGGTGAGGATGTCACGTATGCGGGCCGACGATGTTGTAAGATATGCCAGATGATTCAGCGAGTTGATGAGAGGGAGGGTCGACGTGCAGTCCAAGGCACGGCGGTCATAGAGGGTGGTGGTGATGTTGACGGCGGCCTTGTTGACATTTGGGATGCTGAAATTGACTTCTCTCATGATGATCGCGACCACCTAAGCCGCTCAGGTCGGCTACGAGGATATCAGTGATGAAGAGTGCCGGGATGCGGAGGGGGTGACCAGGGGGGCCGAAGCGCGGTTGTCCCTCAAGGACCCTTATATAGCAGCGGCGCGGATGTCGGGGGAGGGTGGCGAACTGGGTATCAGATGACTCGAAGTTGCTAGAGCAATTTGAAAGAACGACACAGACAAGGCATGAAAGTCATGAAGCATTCGGACCACGGAGGAGATGATGGGAGGAGCAGTCGATGAAGCGCAAAAGCCGATGGGATCGGATGGTGTGGTGAGTTTTGCCCGCGCCGAGACCCAACTTGCTGCCCGGCGAATCCGTCCAGAAACAGACCCAAGAATCCAAAATCACAATGATGACGGCAAGCGTCACGGCCGAGAAGATGTGTTTAATGGAGAATCATTCATCCAGTCTGTCTCATGGAAGAATCTGGCGGATGGGTGATTCCGTGCAGGCTCCAGAGCTCCTTGTCTGGCCGCCACCCGTGGATGCCAGAGATTTCAGGCGGATGATCGGGCCCTAGTCTGAAATCCGTATCAGTGATTACATAATTTCCGTAGGTCCTCCCTTCACGGGATGCCTCGGGATGCCTTGGGCTGACCGGGACCAGTCGGTCAACGGCTGCTTAGTGTTCTCCTGGAAGAACTGTCCCCATCTGGACTCCATGTGTCTTTCGGCCGTGAGGCTTGACCCATTAGCCATTATGGCTGTGCAGACTCTGTGCAGAAACGGAGCAATTTCATTGCCATGCCCGTTATTCTACGTTTTGGACCTGTTGCAAATCACAAGCCCCTCCGTAGTGAAGTGAGCAGCATACGGGGTACTTTCTTATTCCGTGATGGTAGAACACATAGTTGATCCTCCTGGAAAGCTTAGAATCCGAATCGAAAAACACCAGGATTCTAAGTTCGGGCGGATCAATAGGGGGATTAAATTTTAGTGCCCCGGCCAGGGTACAGGGAAAACTGGTACTCCGTACTCCATACTGCCGGTTCCTTCCCAATCCCATATGCCCCAGGAGCAATATACTGTACTCCATACTCCGTACTATTGCCCATAAACCTTCAGAGGACAGACCAGAGATGGCTCATTTTGTCATCGGATGGGACAATTCGGACGAATCAATCCCATCGTGACTGCGAGTAGCAGTCGGAGAATAATTCACGCTCTGTGAGTCGACCGATGAGACCCTACCCCGGCACAGGAGAGACATTGAGTCAGCCATGGCCAGCAATTCCCGGCGACTGAAACAATTTCACTCCGGTATGCGATTACAGTGCATACCGATGATGGCACCATTGGACTGGATCAGAATCCTTCTCTCGGCTGTACAATACTGAGTCTGCAGTTTGTTCAAAATTAACCGCCATGAAACATCCATCGCGTCTATCTGCAGGAGAAGCTGCCTTGCCGGAGACAGGGGAAGGAAGGCGCCCAGCGTCTGTGCTTAGTCAGTGCCTTCCCCATTCAGGAGGCAACCGGCCCCCTCGAATTCCTCCTGGGCCGGCGCCTCAGGCACCCCCTCATCCAATCTCGTAGAGCAATGCATTCGTCTCTTCCATCAGCGGCCCTTCCCTCCAAGTACAGGAATTTTGAAATGCAATATCCATCCAGAATGGTGGGAGGGAGAGCTCAGGCACAGCACCGTAGTGGCTTCGCAGGACCCATCTGCACAGCATTCTCCGCGCCAGCGCCGGGCTGCTTCCTATCAAGCAACCCTGTTTAAATTGGGCGCCTCCACTCTGATTGGCCAAGGCTTGCTCACTAAGCACCGTAGCCCGTCTATCGTCCGGTCTCCCCTTAATCCTCACGGAACGCAAAGCCTTGCCCTTGCCCTGTCGCTTCTCACTCACCATCTCATCTGTCCCGTGCCTTTCTCGTGCTTCCCCCGTGGCACGCCGTGGTCAATTCGACCTCCTCTCCCCTCTGTGTTGAGTTTTCCGTCGCGGTCTTTCTTTGGAATCACTCTCTCCTAGCACCATGGCGGCGTCCGAGTTGAGTAGTGAGCAGATGCAGGCCAAAATCACCGCCGCCCGGCGGGAGGCAGAGAGCCTGAAGGACAAGATCAAGCGCAGGAAAGATGAGCTGGCGGATACGACCTGTAAGCTCTTCCCTGTCCCGGTGATGCTTTTTCGCAGTGCAATCCCGTCGCGATCCATGACTTTCGTGACCCCCCTCGCCAAAACCCCCCCCCTGACCACGACTGGTGGGAGTTTGCCATCCGCAAAAGCTACACACCATGCCTTGCCATCTTCTAAGCGCTCCGGGTGATGCTAATCATCGCGATCTACAGTGCAACAAGTCGCGATGAACAACACCGACCCGCTGCCCCGAATCGGCATGCGACCGCGACGGACGCTGAAGGGACACCTGGCCAAGATCTACGCCATGCACTGGTCGACCGACCGACGACATCTGGTGTCCGCGTCACAAGATGGCAAATTGATCATTTGGGATGCCTACACAACGAACAAGGTCCACGCCATTCCGCTGCGCTCGTCGTGGGTCATGACCTGCGCCTATGCCCCGAGCGGCAACTATGTCGCCTGCGGTGGTCTCGACAACATCTGCTCCATCTACAATCTATCTGCGCGCGAGGGTCCGACCCGTGTGGCGCGAGAGTTGTCGGGTCACTCCGGCTACCTGTCCTGCTGCCGCTTCATCAATGACCGCCGCATCCTGACCTCGTCCGGCGACATGACCTGCATGCTGTGGGATATTGAATCCGGGTCCAAGGTGACCGAGTTCGCGGATCACCTGGGCGATGTCATGTCCATTAGCATCAACCCCACTAACCAGAACGTCTTCGTGTCGGGCGCCTGCGACGCTTTTGCCAAGCTCTGGGATATTCGAACTGGCAAGGCTGTTCAGACGTTCGCGGGTCACGAGTCGGATATCAATGCCATTCAATTCTTCCCAGACGGCAACGCCTTTGGCACTGGTTCGGATGATACGACGTGCCGCTTGTTTGATATTCGCGCGGACCGCGAGCTGAACACGTACCAGGTAGGTGCCGGGAAGGCAACGTGACGGAATCACAAGTGCTGACTCTTTGCGCAGAGCGACCAGGTCCTCTGCGGAATTACCTCCGTGGCATTCTCCGTTTCCGGGCGTTTGCTCTTTGCTGGCTACGATGACTTTGAGTGCAAGGTACGTTAAAGAATGGGAGAATATTTCTAATACAATGCTAACTATTTCGCAGGTCTGGGATGTTCTGCGCGGCGACAAGGTTGGTTCGCTGAGCGGACATGAAAACCGCGTCAGCTGCCTTGGTGTCAGCAACGACGGCATCAGTCTGTGCACTGGCTCTTGGGACTCGGTTGTAAGTATCAACTTTTGCAATTACATTTCTTTGCGCGTGGCTAATGCACACCTCAATAGCTCAAAATCTGGGCGTGGTAGAGTCATGACCCGTTGCATGCGTCGTCCACCTGGACCCATCCAACAGAATGTTTTGTTCAATGTACGATATTGTTATTCCCGCGAGCCCGGTACGGCCGCTCGGAATTGGCCCAGCCTGGTATCTGTTGAGAGCATGGTTACCCATGACCGACTTGTTTTCGTTTCTTATTTTGTTCCCTGGCTCCATACCAAGACTACGATTATGTTCCCCATTACAGGAGTGATGGAGTCTGCGTGTTTGGCACGCATTTTGGGTTGACCATTGGTCTCGGTTACTTTATTATTCGAGCGCGTTGGTTCACCTCAGTGGGCCGCGCGTGGCTTTAGGACTTTTTTTTTTACTACCTTTACCGTACCCTCGCTGCATGTTTGGGTGGTGGGAATATTGTTTTGATTCGGTTCGGTTCTCGGTCCGGTCCTGGATGCACCATTGCTCCGGCTAATCCTGCATCAATGGCATGCACCACGCTGACTTTGTATGCGGAATTGGCTTGTGTCTGTCTGCTTTGGCGTTGCACATATTTCTATTCTGTTCTTTTTTTTTTTTTTTCTACCCTCTCTTTCTATTTCCTTGTCCGTGGTACTGTGTTTTTTTTTTTCCTCTATTATTTTTCTCATGTACTTTGGCTGTGTGTTGTAAAGGTCAATCTCTGATATCCGGGATGTGTATCGAAATGATCGGATCGTTGAATGAGAAAACTCAAAAGTTTCATCCCCTTGCCTGGACCAACGTAGTGAGAAGTGAGGTGGTCTATAGTATGGAGGCTGCTGATCCTGGAGACTGAAGCACATGGTGCCATGTGTAGTGTCCGACATTCCTGACAGACACTTGTATCAGCACGCCGTGCTTACCGCGTTTCGTAGTTTTCCCATTGCGGCTGAAGCATGCAAGGAGGTTATATTTTGGGAAGGCTGCGCATGACACAGACAGAGACTGGCAGTGGCAGATGTCCTTTTCCATAGCCACACATATAATTAGATATCACTATATGTATATATGCAAGGGGGACGAACTTCTCAAAGTCAGGAGGATACTGAAGATAGGTAAAAAAAAAAAAAAAAAAAAAGTACGCGAAACACGAGGTATTAATTCAACATGTATATGTATGTGGGTGTTGAGGAATGCCCGAGAGCAATAGTCTCCAAGACGGGTATAGGATTAAATTTGGCTGTGCAACAAGGGCGCCTTTATGATCTGCAATCCTTGGCTGGGGCTCGGTAGATAGTATGTACAGAGTTTTGTTTGCATAGCACATTCTCGTGTGTTAAGTGTCTCAGACAGCCTAGTAGATCCTCCTTGGCTACTAAGGTAATATAGGCCTTCATACAGAACTAAAGGTCAAATTCCTTCTTTTCCTGCAGAGGCCGATTAAATAAATGCTCATAGCATTCCGCGCAGAACTCATCGACTGAAGAAACCCATCTTGCGATACTATTTCTCCTGATGTAATGATTTGGATACGTCTGAACCTTACTTTCCTGCACTCCTCCTGCGTAAATAGCAAGCTGTGCGCTGCGATACGAAGATATCAGCGAACCATGATCAGAACTGGGACCAACTTCTCATCTTATCATCTACCTTGATAAAGTCTAACAGTGTCAAGACATCATCGACTCTCCATCCTCGTTGTCTACCATGTCCGAGTCATGGGAATACGTCGAAAGTGAAATTCTCGGTTGAAAATTCAGGGGCCCCTTCCAAGGTCGACGTCATGGTAAGATCTGAAACAAAAAGTCAACAAATCTGTGGCCAATGTGCTATGATATGTATAAAGAGATACAATCCAGATAACAATCATCACCCTCTATCAGCGAGTGCTATGGGGCTTCGTTGTCCATGCAGGGTCCAACGTGTGGTCTCCATTAAAAATTCCCCGGCCCGCCAAATGCTCCAAACGGATCCACTCGGCCCGAGGGTGGGGATCCACCAATCACGTAACAGATTGACTAACAGCTTGGCGTGCTGTCCCCCATGAAAGAGTACTAATTGGAAGCTGGCCAGGTACAATTGACAATTGAGCATCCAAGGAGCATCGCAGGCGAGAAGAGGTTGTTAGAAAAAAAAAAAAAAAAGAAAAATCGGATGAAGGATTCGAACCATAGTCTCAAAATACAGCACCATTTCAGCACAAATCCCCTGCCAATGCCTCCAGGATGCATCGAGCGTACGTCGAGAATGCACGGGGACGACAGCCGATATCTCAGCCTCTACTTGCACTACCGATATCAACACGTGGATAATCGGATCCAGCTGAATACGACGTGCTGATCAATTATAAGAACATGAAAAGAATAAAAAGGTGCAGAAGCTATGAAGGTGCCTGCTTGAATCTTCGAGTTTGCCTGGCGAACACGACTCCATCATCAGCAAGGCTGCAAACCGGGAAAATCAGTCACTTATATAGTCATTACAACTCGAAAGCTGTAAACCGCTACGCCATTGTCCCTCGACGGTTACTCACTACGCCCTAATTGTGACTTGCTAGCGGAATCTCAGGATTCCTCGATTAGATCAGTTAGTTCCATTATTTTGTGAATTTCAGTTTCCCGATACTGTGTATTCAAAAATAAGTTTTCGCTACTCTTTGAAAGTCTGGCTCTATTATGTGTCATAAAACTGATGCTGCCCAAGTCTGAGATCGGGCAAAAGAAGGATATAGTCTACGAACAATGCATGCTTTCGCGCCGGCCTCCAGATCACATTCAGAACTATCGTGAGAAGTGGCATTCTCCAGCGGTGTCAACTCCTTTTTCATGTACTCGTCTCACAGAAACTGGAGAATATAAACTCGCCGCACAGAATCGTCCTCGAGAATGATAATTCTTGCCGGTGGTTAGAACCGCTTGACTTGTCCCTGCAACGGAATAACGGACTAATCGTTGGATCCCATGTTATCTCCATGAGCCGGAGGTCCCTGACATCGAATATCCGGTTTCCAGAATCTAGTCGGCGGCGAATCGACGTTGGTTTAGAAAGTTGCATGCGCCACACGCATGAGTCACGGACGAGATTTGCGCTATGTCCGCCCCGGACAATGATCGCCAGTAATGTATCCAGATGCAGAACGTCCGCGCGTCTCCAAAGAACAGGAAACATCCCCTGACAGGTTCATCTAGAACAGGCTCAGCTCGACTTACTGTTTGCTCTCTGTGAGGTGACAGATAAGGGAAACAATTTCCCTGTCGTTGTGGGTTGTGTCTTCTTTGCACTACTCCCAGACCTCGCCCACTTGGTTGAGAAGTTGGGAAAGATAAAGATATCAGCGCCAGTCAACGCAAGGATTGCAAACAGACCGGCTTGCTGGTCATTCTCAAAGTCCTCAAAATATAATGCAGCCGTGTCTCGTCATACTGGCCCGGTATGTCTAGTACACCCTCTATAAACGGAAATAACGCATCGTCGTCCATGGTCATTGACCGCTTGCCTCTGGCCGTGCATTGTCCGCTAGAACTTGTACCAGAGACTAGTATCGCGTTTAGCTGTCTTTGTTTTGCGTCAAAGATCACCAAGTTGATTCCAAAAGTCTCAGCTTTCTTCTCTATTTTTGTAATGAGCGCCTCCAAGTCGATGAATGCCCTCATGCGGGCGTTGAAGTGGCCTAAAAAATGCATCCATTGTCGCTAACAGCCGATCCCCTGGATGGAGATATAAAGACGAGCCGTGACGCATTCACATTTGGCGTCGTCAGACATAGCCGGCTGAGTTATAGGAGCGCAGGATACATTCATCCCGCATCGACACTGTTGTTGGCGTCAGCTGAGGGTACATTTAGCAACGCGTTGTCTACGTCCACCGACATGGGCAACTCGTTCTAGTCCATTTGGGTCTGATTTCTCCTTACATTTAGTGGGCCGGGTCCTGGAGGTCACAGTATTCGAGTAACGATCGCATCAGCATCACGGATAAAAATGCTGAGTCGATAGGACAAGTTTCGACTCTGATAATGAGGACAAGAATGCAACCTGTTTGTGATACGATAGGTGATGACAAGAAGCATGCCCCGTAAGAGCAGGCGACCGCACAGAAACAACTTTCTTTTTGTGAGATATACCATACCCACTGCGCACACTAAGCTAGCGGAGGTCTCTGAGGTCAGCCCGCTCTCGTGGAAAGATGGTTCATCGAGCATAGAAGAAGCAGACGCGATTCGGATTGTCATGAAGACGTTGAGAGTCACGACAGATCTGGAAACTGTGTGGGAAGGCCCATGCAGGGATGACGTCGAGGCGGGAAAGAGCATCTTGAAGGAAGGAACGACCGGCCGTCACCAAAGGAGACAATCATGCAAGTCGGAAAAGGACGATCAGAACGAATACCAACGACCATGTCTGGTGAAGTCTGCTAGAAGTCGAAACCAAGCTCACTGTTGTCTAGGTCGTAGCTGGAATATCGCCACATCACGAACCAATCTCTGACCATGGGTCCCGCGGGACAAGATGCTTCCATCCCAACGATTTTTGCGTACGAGTTTAACTTGCCGTCGGGAGGCATCTTGGTGAGCACCTCAGGAAAAAGGGTTCTGAATCTCAACACAAAACCAGAGACAAATTGGTTGGAACTCTAGCGGCACGTAGCCAAAACCAAATAGATAGACGCTGTGCTAAATAGAGAGGTATGCAGCTCACCATAGGATATGGTGAGCTGTACTTCGTAGAAGACTGCATTAGTATTCTCTCTGGAAATTCCCACCACTTACGAAAGATCCTGTCAGTCCAAGCCATGTAGGATTGACCGCTCCTGTTCATTCATCAGAAGCTTTTAGAGACCCTCGTCTGATTGAGACGAGCATCAAAGTGAGAAGTCTGTCCACAGTAACTGCACTTGCCAGACAATGGCCATGACAGGGACCAACATATGTTGGACTTTATAACTATTACAATGTGCTGTTGTCGGCAACCCCTGAATTGGAAGGGGAGTCTCCAAGATGGTCCCGCAGGATCAGGTTGACAGGAAGACTGTCTGTGATCAACGTGATATTAACACTAATTAAACTAGCCAGAATTAAATACCTTCTCATAAAATTAATTGTGGATCTCCCGGTTGACAATCAATGGGACGATTTCAAGCCGCGCAATCCGACAGGTTCTAGACGGATGATCAATGCTGTTACAGTTAGGGTTAAGACCTGCAATATTGTCGCCGGTATAGGGACTAGTGGTTCATTCAAACAAATCCCAAGTGGTGGTGTATGTATTTTGCTGCCGTTCAGAGGTAATACAAGGCAACTTGACAAGACCGGGATGATGCAAAATCAGTGCATTACTATCCAAAGATTAAGGAGGTGTGCCTATTAATCGTTGGAGATATACTGGTATCGGATCCTATTCTGGGCAAGGGACACCCATGGAGGTAACATAACAAATGAACCTGGCATATCAAGGAATGCGAGTCAGTCCATAAGTGATCGGGCGGAATCAAGTGATTAATTAAATTAATAAACGGAGTGGATGTTTCAAGGAGTCAACGAGCAGCTTAACCTGGCCTTTACATCATCAAAGGACCAACTGCTGAAGTGCGGATCTACGCTGGATGATGGGAGAGCGGGTGAATCGATTCAGCCTCGCACTAAATTATATAGAGAAGGTATAGCTGCGCATAAACTATACTTAATATGGTATAATTAGCCTAAAAAGGCTAGAATGACTATAAATAGGTTAGTGGGTTCCAGCCCTACGAGTACGTTTTCCGGTGTCAGTCGGACGGCGGACGGAGGGCGGACCGGCGGAGGCTCAAGAGGCTGTCTCCATGCAAGAAGAAGGGGCACCGAGTTTGACAGCCAACAAAGTTCTGAATTCGGCAGGTTTAGCTCTGAGGCCCTTGCGCTCTTCGTCAGCCCTCAGCAGCATTTTTGGGTGTCTCCAGTAATCGTCTACTGCCTTGATAACGGACATCCGGAACTCCTGAAGCAGCCTCCCCGTGCGGAGAGAGATTCTTTCGATTTTTTTCCAGGTTCCCCGTAATTGGGGATTCGGGGTGAGCGGTGCCGATCCAGCCGCATGAAAAATTACTCCTCTTAGTTAGCCTGATGGATAGTCTTTGGGATCTTTGAGATGCTCGGAGTCCGGGGCGTGTATCCAAACAACACCATTCGACGCTTAACCGTGAATCATCAGCAGAACGTGGCAAGACCCTACAGAGTTTGCCAAGGCACGTGGATTGACATGCCACGTGTTTTTGAACCAGGGTCAGTTTGTTGACGGCATGCATCAGGTTCAGAGGGTTGGAGCGAGAACGATCAATCTCAGACGAGTAGGACGGAGTCGGCATTCCATTTGGGGTAATGGGTTTATGCAAGCAAAGGTTGGACGTATCAGATCGACCCTTGTGCAATTCCACGGCCTCTCCAAATGGATCTCCATACTCCAAGGGCCATGAGTCACGGCTGTTGATAGGAGAACTGATCATTCAGTCTGCTTAACCTGAATGGAATTTGTCAACTGTTCCTTGCTGCTTGGACGTGTGACGATTGGCTTAAAGTCCACCGCGGAACCAATGAGAATGCAGAAATTAACAAACATGAAACGCCAAGTCTCCAGCCAGGGGCAGAATCACGTGGCAGCATATGGCCTAGGATTATCTGGGGATCAGAGGAAAAGTCTAAATCTCCAAGTCGACTCGTAAGCCAATTGAGTGTTGATTCCCTGCTATTTCTGGTCGATCGTTCAAGCTCGCGAGCGGCAGGGTGCAAGATTACGCGGTCCAGCGGAAACTTTAATCAATTGCTTCGAACCGACGCACGCCAGCCTCGCTCGCGTGGCGTTTGGCCACTTGGAATCGGTAGTTCAGGGCTCCGACACCAGTCTAACGCCATAGAGTATGGACTTTTCGATCCACATGCCCGAGGAGTCGCTCTGAAACACGAACACAACAGTCACAGACTCACAACCCTGTTGGGATCGCCATCAGCTCCGTGTCCTGCCTGTCGGTGTCTCGGTGACTCGTGCCGCGTGGTTCGGATCCTAGTTCAGTAGCCGCAACTATTCCAAAATCGAGGCATTGACCTCCTGTTCGTCGCGGGCCGTCACTTTAAAACTAATCCCTGAGCCCCCTGCATTTTATTGAAATTTCTTTTTCACCATGTCTGCCCAGGAAGAATTCGACCGTCTGGTTAATAACAACCGCGAAGTCCTCAAGACACACCCGGAGGATCGGAACGCGTCCGAGTCAGAATCAGAGGAAGAGGAAAAGCAAAACGAGGTGCAGGAGCAATCAGACGACGATTCCGACTACGCCGACAGCAACCACGAAGACCGAAAAAACATGGCGTCGCGGACGACGGTGGTGCCGACCACCGTCTTTGAGGCCAACACAGGGCCCAAGGGAGTTATTGCCGACGCCCAGTCGTATGAGCGGGAGCGCAAGAAGAGCTTCCGCCGCACGCTGCTCAACATGACGGGTCTGGACATTAAAGAGGACGAGGAATTCATGCAACGATGGCGCGAGAAACGGATACAGGAGCTGTCGCAACAGCACAACCGGCGCAAGAGCAGTCCCAGCAAGCGGCTGTACGGCACTGTGGACGAGGTCGATGCGGAGGGGTATCTCAATGCGATTGAGCGGGTACCGCCAGACACGACAGTGGTGGTTTGCATTTTCGACCCCGAGGTAATTTCCCCACCATCCCGCCAACAAATATCTCTATTTCTAACGAGAGCCCAGTCCTCCTTGAGCGAAGAAGTCGAGGAAGCCCTCACGGGCCTCGCGCGCCGTCACCAAACCGTCCACTTTGTCAAACTCCACCACGAGATCGCGGAGATGAACCACCTGGAGCCGCCAGCTCTACTGGCCTACCGAGGCGGCGAGCTCATAAGCACGCTCGTCGAGCTAGAGGAGCAAGTCGGTCGAGGCACTTCAATCACAGAGACTAGCGTTGAGTCTTTGCTGAAACGGTACGTCCCTTTTTCCTTCCTCGGCAAGTCAACACACGGACGCTGACCTTGGTCAAGACAAAACGTCCTATAATGTCCAACACAGCATATATCTTTTTGTCGTGTTTGAATTTCGGTGTCCCGGCGTTGGTGTCTGTTGATCTGGATACGATCCTTTCTCGATGGTTTGCCGGCTTTAGTATGTAATCGATATCTTGACGACTCGTTGACACGACGGCGGAATCCGACGACAGGGCAGGCCCCGTGATTAATACTACTTCATGCTCGTACATACCAATCTTCCATGCCATGTTACATGTGGCCAGTCCAGTCGAGAGATATCAGCTTGTTGTCAGTTTTGTACTTTTTTTTTGCATTGCTTGGTCTATTTGTGATATCCCCTAGTGTTTAGTGTTTGACATGAACTTCTACATGGTGATATTCATAGACATGATATTCACCGTTGAAATTATAGGACCACAATAAAGAAGACGAGCAATACAAGAATATTTGCTAAATAGACATTTATCTAAATGTCATTGTCGGAAGCACCGTCGGGCCATATTATATTTACCTCACGGCCATCAGACCAGATTCCTCCGAGGATTCCCTCTCAGACACGAACTCACTGACCACAAGGGACATGTACAGTGCATGTGCTTTTGACAGAAGGTATGCGTCTCGAGTCATCAGTTCATACACAAAAATATATTGTTGTGACCTTCAGATTCCTCTAACTTTGCCCGTCATGAACTGGATCCGAAGAAACCGGAATACCAACCTCTACCTTCAGAAAAGCAAGCATATCCTCAATCTCGTCCTCGACGCGATACCAGTGACCAAGCCCTTCGTAGGCTTTCCACGTTACCTTCATCTTCAGCGTGGTGGAGAGAAAGTCGGCCATTCCCTCACCGAGCCGGACCGATACTTTTGGATCCAGCGAGCCGTGGCCGATAAAGACGGGGAGCTGGTGAAGATAGTCAACCGATTTCAACGGTGGCTCCTGTTCTTCCTTTTCAGGGTTTGTTGCAGCCGGTCTTCCAGGAGAGCTTTCTAGCAAGGGAAGATCAAGTATATCCCGGACATGGTTCACAGCATCGAGTGGACTAAGTCGTCTTGCATCGCCGACGACATTGTTTTCTTCATCATCACCAAACAAGTCATCGTCACCGTCCACGTCGTCAGAGTCTTGAGAATAAGATAGATCTCTCAACTGCTTCTCAAACGGTAACCACCCACTCAACCCAACGAACCCTCCTAGCCTTTCATGTCCATCAGCTCCGAACCCTCCTCCCAAAAGCGTAAATATCGATGCCGCACAGCCCTGACTCAACCCACCCAGTACCACCCTCTGATAACCACCTACACCAAGAATCCCCGCCTCTTCTTCGACCAACCCCCTCAAAAAATCCGCTGTCTGACAGAGCCCCTCGATCTGAAGATCCGTCCTGTGCCCCGGATCCTCCAGCGAGTGATTATCAAACCATTGATTAATAGGGATCCTTTTAAAGATGGTTGCGCGGCGCTTGCTCGCCGTCGGGAAGACGAATTTCACGGTGGGGAGGCGCGCGCGGAGACAAGCGGAGTCGAGGAGCTCGGGCCCAAAACGAGCGGCGTTGCTCCCGCGGCCGTGGAGAAGGATGAGCGTGTGGGTGTGGTGGTCAGGGCGTAGTGGGGGGATGATCAATGGGTCGAGATAGGATGATGGCTTGCACGGTGGCATTATAAATGTCCCATCATACAGACTATATAGGAAGACGACGAAGAGACAAGAGTTGGTTTGATTAAGGCATTGGTCGATCGTCATGACTCAACTCACCCTGGTAGAGTACCAGGCTACAAAGAACCCCGGCAGTAGCCAAGTATATCGTTACATTGAAGCTCGAGAAAAACCCGTTCGATTTAAACAATACCGAACTTAAAATCCACTCCCTATCATTACCGGCAAAGTAAAGAATAACTGTCACAGGTAACCGAGGTCATCATCATTCAAAAAAAAAAAAAAAAAAAAAAGACAGAATAAAAGGGACGGGGCACGGGTGCAGTACACGGTACCATCATACATTCGTAGATGAGCCGTCAATACACCTTCAGGGCATGCTTCATGCATCATTCGTCATTCGTCCAAAAAAGAAAGATAAGATCTGGCCCTCGCGTGTCACCAGACATACGATCATGTCAGCATCGAGAAACGGAACAGTATGGACTCGATCAAGCAACGCCCTTTTCCGTGACAAAGTCCCAAAGCATCTTGATTAATGTGTCTGGAAGAGTGTAGAGGTCTACGTGGAATTCTCCTTCTGTAGCCGTTGTCAGTGAATGCTCAAAGTCATTTTCGAAAAGGGGAACATACGTTCCACGTCGTTCCGTGTATACGAGTCCGGACTCTTGTTGTCGTGGATCATCTGCACAACTTGCAGGAGATCATCTTCCGAGAGTTTCTGCAGTCCATCGGCGAGTTTGTCCATGTCGATCTTGTGAAGTTAGCATCCGCAGGCCCCTGGCTATTGGGCTGCCTACCGTCTTGTCAAGCTTCTTCTTCTTCTTTGCACTCTCCTCCCCGGTGGCTCCACGCTTCGTCTTGACCCCATTCTCATCACCCGGAACTGGACCAGTTTCACGGAGCCGCTCCAGCAAAGCGGGCTTGGGATTCCTAAACGTCTGATCCAAGACGTCAGCGCCATACGCGCAACCGGAAGATAGAACGTACAATCACATGTTTCGACTCGTATCGGCTCTGCTGAAAGTTCAAATCATGGGTAATCGTATGTTCCTTGTCCGGCGCAAACAGGCCAATGGTCATGTCGAACTCGCCCCATCCTTCCTCTTCAATGCGGAACGGTGGAGTTTTAAATGCTACAAAATCGGTCAGAACCAAGACCTCCATGGGAAGCCGGGTATTGAACGCACTTTGCACCGCTCGATCCCCAAAACTCGGATGTAGTCGGTAGGTGACCTTATCAAAGAGCGAGGTCGGCGTGGGCTCGCCATGCTCGTTCAAGACGTGGATTTCGATCGACCATGCTCGCTGCGGAAAACCGGCAACGCCGGAATCTTTGCCTTCGCTGAAGAATCCGATCAGCAACACGTGTTCGTGGTCAGGAGGGATTAGAGATGTGGCCGCCGCCGATAGAGAATTGGGACCGAGGGCACGTACATGATATGCTGCTCCGTTATAAGCTTGATTGTTCGCTTGACCTGTATAGTAATCGTCGTAAGTTTCCTGTCCACAGAGAACATGCAGCAAGAGGGTAGACGTGTTCTCAACGCGGCGCATCGCGGAGTCGCACTGATCCCTGGAACGCGCAGAAAAGGAAAGAAACACGTACATCCGGCATCTTGACGCGCAGCAGCTGTAGCGCCAATCCAATCAGTCTCCCTTGCTGCTGTTGTCGTTGGAAATGCGCGCGCGTGCAGTGATTTTGTCGAGGTGGTTTGTGCTGGAGATGGTGGCGCGCCGGAGATCAAAGAGAGAGGAACGAGAAACTTCCAGCGAAAATGGGTCAGATCGTCGAAGTCTCCTACGCGAAAGCGATACGTCGGACACACGATCCAAATCTGCCGGCCCGGGGAATTCTGTCTCGATGAGGTGAGTCTTGCTGAGAGAAAGTTCTGAGCAATGGGGAGGTTTTACTCATGAACAGGTGTTCTTCTTTCGTGCTCTGAAAGCGGTGGGGAACAAACTCCATTAACGCGCTCCATCGCTACATCTACCAGCAGAGTTGGCTTCTACGAAAAAATCAACGAGTCGTCAAAGACAACTGCATGTATATGTCCATTGCCTGTATTCAATCATAGCCATTCATCATGTTCTAATCTACCACACCCGCATCGCTCACGGTCCCGAACGCTCTCCGAGGATCCGAACATGGTGGTGGCAACTTCAACAACCGGGCTTGCGGGTTCAGTGCGTGATACATTAATTAGATCGAGGGAATTGTGAGGTCAGGGGTAACGGGGACGGTGATGGACAAGGAAGAAGGGCAAAGGTCGGGGAGGGAAAAATGGTGAAAACAAGGGAACAAAACAGCGGCGCTCAGTCAACCTAGATTTTAGGAAGAGGCCGCCTGAGCAAAGAGCTTCTCGTTCTCCTGTTGCGCCTTGATGAACGCATCCTTGAAGGCATTGGCGTCTAACCAGGTTAGCTTCGCGGCACAAGTACTAGGCCAGGTAAATAACTTACTCTCGGCGTTTGCGAATCTGATCGCCAGCGTCTGCGCCTCCGGCTCGCCGTCGCTAACATCGGCCGCAGCGTTCCACACCCAGCTTCGGTCGCTACCGACATTGGGGGACAGCTTCATATCCGGCACGACTACATAACTCGTCAGTATGCCGCTAGATACCTCCCGGGACCGAGAAACATACTGTAGTGGTTCGCGCAGACCTTGAGGGTCTTGTCTCTCCGCATGACCAGACGGGTCTTGTGGTTCTCCTTATGCTTCAGCAATCGCACATCACCAGTGCCACGCTCCTTCCACTCGCGCGTCTCACGATCGAACCGGAACAGCTTCGCGCGCATCTTGAAGACTTGCTCTTCCTGCTCCTCGTTCGTCTTGGTTTCGACCTTCTCGGTCAAGTGGATGACGGGCTCAAAGTGGACGTCTGGAGACTCGGGCGCTTCATCCTAAGCAAACAGAACGCACCAGTTAATATCCGTTCCAAATTTTCAACCAAAAAAGCTGCCGGCTATTTCAGTCACTCACTTCTTCTTCACCCTTCTTCGCCTTGGACGATCCAGACGGCTCATCTACATCCTCTTCGGGCTCCTCCTTCTTCTCCTTCTTGGGACCCCCGCCAAACATCGAGAAAACGCTGTCTGTTGTCTTGGGACCGGTCGACTCAGACGCGCCCTCCGTCTTCTTTTCGGTAGTCTCCTCAACCTTCTCAGTCTTCGACTCAGTGGTGGACTGCGCGGTGTCCGCGCCGGTAGAAGTGGGGTCCGGCTTCGTCTCAGGAGCGTCAGACATGGTGGCTAGATGGCGATATGGGATCGAATTCTAGGGTGGTAGTTTGAAGGTGGAAAGGAGACTGGATTTGAGAAATTCCTAGAGTAACTTTTTGATCGAAAAGACTGGATGATTTTCAGAAAAAGGGAGGATGAAGGAGGGAGAGCGGGGTCTGGAAAAGGCAATCTTGTTTGGTTTTCCAACCGAAATTTTCATTCCTACCCAATCTCGTAACGCAAATACAGAAAATCCGACAATTGCAACGATGGACCTTGGCTAAAACTCAGCTCAAAAACATGGTGGGTGTAATTTTCAATACTCTTCATCTTATCACTTTCTCGATTGGCAGAGCAGAGCAAAATATTCATATTCGACCTAGCTATAGTTGACCATCCAACCTCCATTGCAAGCAATACTATGTGCCCAGCTCTTCAGCATAACCCGCAGAATAATCCCCAAGGCAAACATGAACATTGGAGAATGGAGAAACAACAAGACCCTTTCCTCCGTCCTGATCCTTTCCCTTGACTCCATTCCCCGCAAACAAAGACGCCCAACAAGAGATGCATACCAACAAGGTATAAGGAACGTCGGATATATCAGAGACGCTTATCATTGACGTGCCCTTTGGGTCAATGCCCTTGCCGCTCTTTGCGCTCGGGCCAGGGTCTCTGACCGTCGCAGGTTCTGCCAGCAGTCCCTGAGAAAGTCCATATCAATTTGACGTGGAGCGGTCAAACTCCACAGATTGCGGATGGCCTTCTCTGTGCCGTGCCGAATGACCCGGCTGTGTGCTTGCATCTTCGCCAAGGTCGGAGCAATAGCTGCAAACTGCCCCGCCATGGTGCGTGACATGATCTCCGTGACTTGCCGGGACTTGATGATCAGGTCACTGCTCATCTTCTGCAGGCGAATACCGCCATAACCATACCGCTCGGCTTCTTGACGAACAACCTGCGACTTCTGCACGACATCCTCCACCCAGACTTGCACATCGGTGGATAACCGGTTGTACATGAGGGATAGCTCCGTCTGCGCATGAGTCAAGTCCTGCCTGACTTGCGATGATACTATCTTTGCTGCCCGTTTCCAGTTCTCGATCTTGAGCCAGGGGGTACCCAGGTCAAACTCTACCGTCTGCTCCCTCACAGGCTGAGTCTTGGTCTTTACTGTCACATTGATCAACCCGTAAGCATCTTCTCTGTTGAGACGCAAGGTATAGACACCGTCAAATAGTTTGGATAACTCGTGAGGGAGGACGGTGTCCCCTCGGGTGACCATGACGTGAAACTTAGGTGGTCGCCCCGTAGTCGGCTCCTTGATAATAACGTGACAATCGCCAATGACCTGGAATTGGAACTCGCCCGGTTTTGACTGTTGCTCCAAGAGCAGAGAAGACATGCCCGCCAATTCATCGATTGACGGATACTGTCGCCCCAGGTCGACCTTCGGCACAGCTGTTGCGACAGCTTTCGTTGCCGACACGAGAGTTACAGTCGTCGTAGTGGCCTCTGTCACAGTAGCGACATTACTGCTACTGGCCCCTGTGAACCGCTGCATGGACATTGCCAGGAATGACCGGACACCGGCGTACCCAAGGGACAGGGCGGTAGCGAAAAGGAGTGATAACATTACCATCCGGAAGACCGGTGAGTATACATGTGCACGCGCTAGGTAGGCCTCCAGAAGACTCTTTGCCGGATACTGGGCAGCGCTGAAAGGCTTGAGAGTTTGCTTGTGGCCGGCCACGCTTGGCGTCAGCTTTGGACGGAACTCACATAGAGAAGCCAGGTGACGATTAAGCTGAGTCGGCGCAATGCTTTCAAAGGTTTTAATGTCAATCGGGTATCTCCGCAATACAGTTGTTTCACCCGTCTCTGGGTCTCGAGACTCGAGGCACACGTGCAGAACGTGCTCGTCCAGAGGGAAGTTGCTGTGAGCCTCCTTCATCCACAGTGGGTCCTCAGAAATGAACATGACGGGAACTTCATGCGTAGCCATAAAGGTATGTGCCAGTTGCCTCGTCCGTTGGGCTTCGACCGAGTCATTCTCCGAAACAAAAAAGATGGCAAGGTCCGGGAAGAACCACTCAGTATCTGACTGGACCACATGCGCGGAACCATTCCAAATAGACGAACAAGGTGGCCTGTTTTTGAACTTGAGAGTTACCGCACTGGGGACATTGGCTCCGACGTCTACACTGGCATCGACGCACTCGTCGACAACTAACTGTACATGAATTGGGAGCAACTCCGCAAAATTCGGAGTAGCACCGGCACCAAATGACGTCGGTACCACATGATAGCGGGATGAGTCCGTTGAGCTGGTGCCGCTGCGAGTCGAGCTGGAAACCAGGACATCCCCAATCTTGTCCAGCACCATGTTCCGAAACTCGGAATTCCCGGCATAGAGCACACGGAAAGGCTTGTTCAGCTCCAGGCCGTCTCTAGTCATGGTCTGGTGCACAGTGATGGCCTGATAGCCCCCACTGGGATCAGTATCGCCGTCATTGAGGATGCGAATTGTATGCTTGAGCTCAATCTGATCCACCTCGGGCCACTGGTCCGGCTCTGGGAACTCGATCGACTCTGACGGCGCCTGCTTGATGGTCATGTTGCTACCTTGGTTTGCGGCCAGATCGTCCTGGATGAAATGAGGTAGGAAGGGTTCCTGTGAGGCTGAGATGCTCCTGCGGCCATCATCCGCCGCTTCCTCGTCATCAGCATCCTCAGGCTCCTCTCCGTATGCACTACTCCCCCTTTCATCCAGGCTGGCCACATCATCCGGGCCACTGGGGTCCATGAGCGACATCATATCTGTCTGCTCGGACGGGGCACCATCTTCTGAGTGCATATCGGAGAGACTCAGCGTCGCCCAGCTCTCACTCAACGAGCCGGAAGGCCCTCCTTGCCCTTCAGGTTGCATGCTGCCAGTCGTTGACATGGCAGCCGGTCGCGACTGGGACAACCACTCCTCCACGGATCGGCTCAGCGGTGGGAAGGTAGGATACCGCAGACGGGGAGGCAGGCTAGGATCTGCCTCTGCGGGACGCTTTTCTGGCTCGGAAATATCAGCCATGGTGTCCGCGAGGACCACGGAGCTCTCATGAGAGACGCAAGCAGGATTTGGTAGCAGACGGGACAGTCACGGCGGGGGGGTTTTGGAAAGTGCTTGGTTGAGTGAAACTACACTCTGGGAAGGGCGGCGGGAAAGGAGCAGGTTGAGCGACTCTGCAGTCACGGTGCTGGGAAAAGATTTGATTGAGGATCTTTGGCCATCGACGAGACTATCAAAAGAAAGCGCTCACTATACATTCAGCTGTTGGAAAAGGAGACGATGATATATGCTTTTCTGCCTAACCGGATCAACTTATCTATGGGAGAGGGGCCGGAGCCGGATGACGATTGACTTTGGTACGGCTGAATCGACTCGACCGACAGGATTAGGAAAGGAATCTAAGAAAGAAGACGAGTCGAATAGATCCTCCCTGGTTAGAGAGAAAGTAGAATGGCAAGGCTTTTTCAGCCTCGGACCATCGTACAGTGATCCTGGTAAAAGAGGATGCGGCCTGAACGGAATGACGCGCGGGGCACATGATCCGCGATGATCATCCGGAATTCGGCTGACTAAGGACTACTTATACCAATGAATCATTCAAGGTCGAGGCTGCTATTGTAGACTGACGACATTCCCATTACCAGTACGACCATCATCTCTCTTATCGTCTCTCTTAAACAGCAAAGCTCAGAGAATTCCCTCCCATAAGCCTACCTACCTATGTACATTAATCTACCGTAAAATGCGCATGCAGGAACGAATAACATGGAAGAATAAGACAGGATTGCCCAAATCCAACTGTCGCGACAGCCAGAAACAAACCGCAAAACGCATCGACATGCGCACACGCCATGTACTCACGCGCATCACACGATGCTCGGAATCAAATGAAACAAGATTGATGGAATGGTGATAATAATAATAATACTACCGCATGGACTTTCGGTGCGGTAACATCGAAATCCAACTTTCACCCGGAACGCCCTTCCAGATAGGAATAGACAGGAAACGAGCACCCTAATTCCCCATGGCCAACCACGAAATGGAAACGAGGGACGAGCGACGTCTGATGCGTGACTTCCTGCGTCGGACAGAGCCATTCCATGGACCTCTGAGCGATCCTGGCGACTCGGGCACGATCTCTTAGACGACTTCAATCGCCTATGGCGAAGCCCATCCACCAGCCACCTCAACCCATTCGGCAAGACAGCTGCCCTGCTTGCCTTCGACGTCCACAATGTCCGTGTCGCATCGGCATCGACAGCCAACCCCATTCTCCTTCACGGGATCGTACTCGGCCCAGTAGTCATCATCTTCTTTCCGCTTTTTCTCATCCTCAATGGTCGGGTCCAGGTAAGGCTCGCGCGTCAATTGCCGGGCGGGAGCATTGGCCGGGCAGTGCATGATGGTCGTGTGCCTGTAACCAAAGTCCCGGAAGTAGTGAATGTCGCTGGGCGAGAGCAAAGCTCCGGCGGCCAGAGAATGGATCGGTGCATCACCCCACTACAATTGTCAGCAGGGGACTCACAGGGATCATTGATAGGGAAACCTACCCGTTCCATCCAGAAACCTCCGCTACGGTCCATCATGTTGAAAAAATCTTCATACTCCTTGCTCCGGAAGAAATCCAGCCGCGCGATCTCGAAATTGCTCCAGAAGTGGCACATGTTGTACTTCTCACCCTCCATGGCTTCCGGGTCAACCTCGGGGATTTCTAAACCTTCCTCCTCCGGAAGCCGTTCTTTCTTTTCATCTTCTTTATCTTTCTCTTCGGGCTTCTCAAGAAACATTTCCCACAAGCCTTTGGAGGTCAGATTGTTCTGCCGCATGTAAGCCGATGCGTATCGAAACATGTTCGGAACTGTCTCGCGTAATTCCTTGACCGCAATCGTGAAACCATAGGTTTTGTTGTGCTTGGCCATTTCAATAAAGGGATCGCTATAGAGAGTCAGAATCCGTCTGGCGACACGACATTGGTAGAGAAAACGCACTATGTAATGTCACAGAAGTACTTGATATCAGGCTCCAGACGCCAGTACCACTCGTATTTCTGCAGCAAGGGGTGTTTGTAGAAGAACCTAATGTTCAGGTCAGATCGCAGAATGCCGTAATCGGGGTTCCGCCCATACGTACCCAGAATAAAATCGGCACATGTGATGATAGCTCTCCAAGCCGCCATACATGATGGCAGCGTCTCCCTGCTTCCGAATGCCCTCTCGCGCAACCTCTTCATCTACCCAGTCTGGAAAGCCCCACATGGTCTCGTCGATCTTGCCGAACTCGACAGGAGCGCTGGTGTGGTTCCGAACGGTCTCCTTGAAATTGTCATCGAAGTCACCGTCATTAAGAAAAACATAAGGATAATGCCACCAGCGGTTGAAATGCCGTTCAATGGATCGGAGGGAATCGACAACTCCATCGAGTTCCTTATTTCGGGCCAGAACGACAAAGGCCGCGTTGGCTCGAGGCCCGGAGGTGTCGATGGGTCGACACCCGACGTTAAAGACCTTGTCATATCTCTCGCTGATTTTCCTACAGCGAAGTCAGCGCAAAGTCTTATCGAATGCGGGCGACGAGAAAGGAAGCCAACTTACCGGATAGAAGGAGGCGAACCCGACGGGATGAGAAGGCCTCCAGACGATGCGGAATGACGCACGATGATGAGTACGATTAGGATGATCACAATGCATGGGAATAGTAGCACAAATCCTAGCGGTATTGAAATCGAGGAATTGCCCTTTAACCTGATGCGTCGTCGGAAAAAGGCAAACCGGCGCCCAAACACGCCCTTTTCTCGAACGGCAGTATCATCCACCGACGGCAAGGCCGGAGCCTTGGGCAGGCGCTTGGTAATGCGCTGGATCAGGTTCATGGCAGCGATGATCGCCCTCTACCAAGGGGGCTCAAGGGCAGTGCAGACCGACGTTGTGTCCCGCAAGGAGAGGACGTCGAAGGATCGGCTAAAGAAATACCTGGTAGTCGAGCTACGACACCGAATAATGCCAACTCTCGCCCGGCTGATATTGCGTAATCTGAATTCGGTCCGTCACAAAAAGATCGAATGTGATCCGAGACGAAGTAACGAACGGCTGGAGGACGACGAGCCTCCGGTCCCCGGTTGCCCCTGTGTCAGGTTGTTGGTCGACCGACGGACAGGATCAGCGAAAACAGCCGCAGGCAAGGCGAACGACACGATGCCGGCTACGGCTCGGACATCCGAGCCCCGCGTGGAATCGAAGTGGTAGAAATGGGGCCGCGAGATTCGATTTCAGTCTGTCGGGGACGATGATTGTTAATCGCAGAGAATTAATTGCATGGCCTTTTCAGGTGGCCAGATGCTAGCTCGGCACTTGGCCAGCCCGTACGCAGTGAAACCGCGCCAGTACAGCGCTGGACCAATTGAATGGTGCAAAGATGGCAATAACTGCTGATTGGCCAATTGGATGGCCGTCCATCATACGAGCCGTTACTAGCGTGGTTCCGTTTTATTTGCCCAGGCCTGGCCAGCCTCATCAGTTACTCCGGTTGACTTGTGAGAGAAATTGTGCAGTATTACCGAGTATTCCGTCCAAGTTCCCCGTACTCTGCAACTTGGAAGTTACCATTACTCTGAAGCTTTTCTCCCATTCAATGGCCAAAACTTCAACTAACTAACAATCGCTGTTCAGGGTCATGACGACCATCCTCATGTGTGGTGCCCAGCTGAATATTTGCGCCTCCTTGTACCAAGAACGCATCCGGAGCATTGCATTCAAGACCGAATTCGATGCTTGGCGTGAATCGTAGCTGTTCGCCAAGGACCTGGATATAATTCTGCGAGGACTCGATATCAGATCACTAAGCATGGACATTGCATTAGGACTTGCATATTGTTCTCCTGGAGCTCTATGCCTGAACACCGGAGAAATCGCACTTGTCAGGAGCTTGGCACTTGGCATGGTCCAGATGGACAATAATAGCAACGGAACTATGGAGCGGAGCAGGTACACCAGACAGAAACAAAGTACATCGAGTTGCTCAATGCCAGACGCCTTTCGCGATGTACCTTTGGCACAGCATACGATACAGCAAGACGTGGCTGTGTGTTCCATCTTTGGCAGTCACCAGCCACTATTCGTGGCGAGGGACTCATCGCCAGCAGCCCAGGACGGCTCAATGAGCCCTATCGATACCGACGTGAAACTCTATCCAGGAGTTCGAGCGCCTAAACTAGAGCCGAAGCCAAGGCAAACCCACTTGTAGATCTCCCTCCGCCCAGACACGCCGCAACGCCTAGGGCGTCCCTCTCCGAACCCTGAAATTAGTGCAGAATAATTTACCCCCTGTGCGGCCTTAGTGCTGGAGGATTTTGCGACTGTTTGATTTTCCTTGGTGAATTCTCAGTAATCCCCGTCGAGCTCATCCGCGTGCCAGATCGTCGCCTAGAGCATGGATTTGTTCTACGAGTCGGCACGACCATGTCGCAAAGCTCCCAGAACCCGTCATCCGCGGCACCCAACGATCAGCCCGTGAAGAAGCCAGGGGCGCCGTCCGGTACGAGCGTGACCGGGCAGTCGCGAACGTCGTCGGCCCCTCTCCGCACCGGACATCTCACCCTGGACACCTTCTCGCCGGTCAATGAGCATGGGAGTTTCGAGTTCGATCGGGTCCTGAAGCAGGGGAAGGTGTTATGTCGGATGAAAAGCAGACATGTAAGTGATCGGCCCTGATACTGCGGTCTCGCGACGTACGAGCTGACCGAGCTACCCCAACTATAGGCTTTTAAAGCATCCTGGAAGCCGGTCTTCCTTGTTCTTCGTCCGAACTTGCTCTCCGTGTACAAAGACGAAGATGAGGCCCGCCTGCGCATATCAATCACGCTCTCCGACGTCACCGCAGTCGCACCGGTCCACTCGCCCCGCTCACATCGAGAGCACGTGTTTGGCATCTTCACACCATCTAAGAACTACCGCTTCCAAGCGGCATCCGAGCAAGAAGCGGAGGATTGGCTGGAGAAGATCCGCAATGAAGCACGGATTGACGAAGAGGAAGAGGCGATCCTCGCCGAAACGCAACCCCGGGCTGGGGGATACAGGGAAGGAGTCATGAGCGAGGGGGAAGATCACGTCGCTGCCGTGACGGCGAGTGAGCTGTCTGATATTGGCGAGGCGGACCATGACCGCTCGCCGAGCTCCTTGGGCGTGTCGCGCTCACTGTCCGTCGGCCGGAATCTTCCTGCAATGCAAGAATACTCGGGCAACGAAGTCACCGAGTTCTCTGACTTGTCGGATACTCCTGCTACGCGACACCAGCGGGCCTCAAGGGCCGACCTGCCGAAGCGCTCCCGGAGCGCACGAGAACATAACCCTTCATACCTCGGACCGCTGAGCGATCCGGACAAGGTCATCTGCCACGGGTACCTACAATGTCTACGCAGCAAACACGGAGTTCGGCAATGGAAGAAGGTCTGGGTGGTGCTACGACCTGTCAGTCTAGCCTTATATAAAGACGACCGGGTACGCTCCTCCAATTACATCCCTCAATACTGCTCGACTAACCCATTCATTCAGGAATACTGCGCCATCAAAATCGTCCCCATGTCCCAAGTCATCAACGCCGCCGAAATCGACCCTATCTCTAAATCCAAGAATTTCTGCCTCCAAGTCATTACCGAGGACCGGCCGATCTACCGCTTCAGCGCACCGGACGAGGAAAGTCTCGCGCGCTGGCTCGGCGCCCTCAAAAGCATCATCGTCGCGAGAAAGAAAGCCCTCGAGATGGAGAAGGCCCAACAGCAGCAGCAACAGCAACAACAGCGACACTCACAACCACCTACGACGGTCCTCACTCCGGCGACACCGGAATTCTTTCAACCCTTGCACTAACACTACTTAATTTATTGGTTTATTCCAGGACTTTTCATCATTTATCAGCATTCATTTGTAGATCTTTCGCCTACCCCTTTTCTTCTTCCTTTTCTTTTTTGGGGCGTATAGTGTTCATTCAGTAGGTCCTGCCGTTTGTGTCCCTTTTTCCAGTCCTTTGACGATATCCCCCTGCTAGCGTTGCTTCCGATATCTTCTTCTTATATTCTCTGTTTCTCGTTCTTGATCTTACAGCGCCTTCGCTTGATATTTTCCCACTGTAAGATATCTGAGAGTATGCGCTGATTGCCCTGCATGATGGATCGATATGATATTTCAATACATGTCAGTCACATAATCTACCGGATATCCTCAATCGTATCATCAAAAAGGTGCTCATGAAATAAATGCCCGAAAATGTGTATCATCAAACCATGAAATCGAAAACATCATCGATCATCAGAACGACTTCCCGCAACGCTCGCCGGCGGCGTTTTGGTTTCAACAATTTCATCTGCTTTACTCTCATGGTTCACGATCATGAACGAGACAAACACCAACACCGCGCCGACCCAGTACAACGCACTTGCATACTGGCCCTGCAGTATGATCTGGCCAACGAGGGATAGCGGAATGGTGAGGCTGAGGCCAACGGTGACCACGAGGGGCGTGGTTAGAAGCATTGCATATGCCCAGCACATATCGGAAATAAGGGATGTGGTAGAGTTTATCTGTTGAAGACATCATTAGCCACCCGCGTTGCACAGACGTAAAAGCGAGGGAAAAAAAAAGACAGCATACCAGAATAATCGTCCAAATCCGCTCCGTTGGTGGCAAAGTAAACGTCTCGAGGCCCGTGAGATGCATGATGATAAACCCAGGCCAGAGCAGAAACACATTAAAGAATCCCACGAGGCCGAAAAACAACTGCATGTTGACTCGTGATTCATCGCCAACCTGCTTCTTCATTACGATCGTGTATACACCGTACATGATCGCGCTAAATGCCGCCATGGCGTCGCCGAGTGCAATTTCCGCAGGCGTCTTGTGCGGAAAGGAGCCGAGCGTTCCACCTTCGTTCTTCCCGGGTTCCGCCGATGTTGGCGTGGGTGTCTTCTCGTCGCTGGAAGAAACATCCACGCGCGAGATCAAGATGACGCCAACGAGAGAGGCGACCACTCCAATGACTTTGCGGATAGTCAGCCTTTCGACGCCGATGAATGCGCCAAATAGCAACGTCCACACGCCACTGGTCGACGTCAGGATAGTGGTGCTTCCGACGGTGGTGTACTGCAAACATGCCAACGCAAAGTAGTTCGCCAGGAACCACAGCATACAAAACTGCAAACTCAACCGGGCAGTCTCATAGAAACCCAGCTTGGAAGCAATTGCTGGAGGGGTTCCAGCCGCCGCCGTACTACCGGTTGGCTGATGATCCGCATCATAGTATCCATCGAGCAATCTCTGTCGCTGCGTCGACTGCTCTTCATCAGACCCCTCTGTCTCGAAAGTGGGCACCCCCCGTCCGTCCGTGTCTTCCTTCCTGCCATGCGCATCCATATAAACAACGAACGACTGCCACGACGTGACTTGCGACAGCTTCCCTCGCCGCCACAGCCGAAACGACCGACGTGCAATCACGAGAATCAAAAACACGATAAAGAACGAGGTATTGACGTAGGTCACGAAAAATGGTTTTGAGAAGCTGCTGTCTGCTAAGATGGTCTATTTACCCTCCAAAGAAAACAATTAGCCTCAATTCTCACCATGTTAGTCAGAGCGATATATGTATGAGCCATACGCTAGCCAGAAAGTTCGATGCGGTCCACATAAACACCACGCACAGCAGCAGGATGATGCCCAATGTATGCCGAGCGAAGCCATGGGCTTTCCTTGTCGGGCCATGCGACGCTCTCGCGTCCCTCGATGTAGCGCCTCTCGTTTCCATGGTTGATGCTGTTGTCAATAACGTCCAGTTGTTATCATGATCGTCGCGCAACCGAATCCGCCAGAACCTGGCCCAAACAAACAATCGGAGCGAAAGCGTGACGCGCTCAGGGGACACCGATCACGGAATCCGTCACCGCTTCAGGAGGACAGGAATGAGGTCATTCAGAGCGGTCCGTCCATCCTCGTGAGGAGTGCACAATGTACCATCCGAGGAGATTATGTATGGCCGATGATGTGATTGATCGAGACAGGATTAGCGTGATACGGTGAGTCGGTGACACTCCGTACCTAGCCTCGGCGCTTCGGCTCCACCAGGTCCTGCGGGGGCTAAGTTAACAGCGGAGTTAATCGGCGTCTGAATCCTCCAGCGTTAGATCTTGAGTACCTGACGGGTGAACTGTATGACGATTGTGTAGTTCGTTTTGTGGTATGATGTGGTACTGTTGGCAGCATTCCGCGTATTATATCTGCCGGATAACCGGATCTCCCTCGACTTGGTGCCTTTCCCTTCAACCACGACAAGGCAAGTAATCGGCTTTCTAATTACGCTTTACTTAACGGCAGGGTCAGGTAAGCGACAATGCCACCAAAGTTGTATCTACCCAAACAGCACCAAAGCACGTACTCTGCCATATCTTTAAACGCCTCACATAGGTGCCACTATCGCTCATTCGATTTGTGACGCGATCCGGAGCTGTCGAGAGTACGCTTACGGAATTCATACATACAGCAAGCTCCAGATAATGCTATTAGTTCGATCTATCCACTCTCTTCCATGGCAAGAAAAGGTTCAGCATCAGGGATATCCGGCACGAAGTCAGGGTTAAAGAACCAAAGCTGTAGGCCATCGTCACTGGCCACACAAAGGACCGCACGGTCACCACACCAGCCCAAGGGAAACGAGTCCCTATCTTCGTCACTTCTCATCATATGCGCGCGTGGTGAAGTGACCGAAAACTGATCGCGAGCACTAACTTCACGAATGTCCAACTGGTACGGGCGCACGGTCATTGTCCCAGTGAGGGCATTGCAGACCAAAATCCCTTTAGGCTGCTCAGCCCAGCGGTAGATGAGGTAAGGGGCAGGGTAGTTAGTACGTCCCCAACCGGTGATCGCAATGCGCTCAACGCTGTCGGTCCATCGCGTGCTCAGCCGATCAGCGGCATGATCGTATGTGAGGTGAATGAATGACTTTGTGTCTCCGTTTTCATTGTGCAGCTGGGTCATTGTCTTGTAGCCGTAAGTGTGATTTCTTGGAATTGTCTCCAAATTATTGACTCTTCTAAGTGGCGATCTCCAAGTGAGAGGTGAAAGTGTTTCCGGTGAATCGGCTCCCCGCCAATCAACGCCCACTTGGTCTGTTGTACCTCGGGCGGATGTGCGCTCCAGTTGATCTCGATTGTTACCAGCACATTCTGGTCCGCGTCCGCATGCCATAACCAAAGGCCAGAGAAAGAGCCAAACTCATGAACTTGGTCTGAGCTAAGGTCCCAAACGAAGATGGGGTGGGTTCTCCCATCGGTCCAGGGGAGTATGATTGCTTTGTCCTTCGCGACAGTGATTTGGAAGGGAACCCAATTGAATTCATGTTCCCCCAACTTCCGTGATGTGTGCAAATCCCACACTGTTATCATTCTACCAACGTCAACATCATGCGCTACCAACAACAACACAGATTGTTGTCTCACCCTTTTACAGAGTTCAAAAATAGATAGCGATCAGAAATTCTGATGAGTCGAATGAGTCTTCCGTACCACAAAACTGAGCTCTCCCCTGTTTCAAGATTCAATATCTGAACTTCTTTGCGTTTATAATCCTCCGAGACAGTGTATAATCGCCGCGAATGACACCAGAGTATCCTGGGCTTTGGCCACCTGAATCGCCTGGGGAGGAAGACCTTCTTGATCGGGCGAGCGGATTCCAGGCCGTGTAGCCATCGGAAGTAGGTCTTCGCGTTCGCTACCGTGGCATTCGTGGTTTCCAAGCCCAGTGCCTCAAGTGTCCGAGGCAGGACACACTTGATTATTCTGTTGCTCGAGAAAACCGAGTTCCATCGCTTCGAGACCTAGCACATCCCGGTATGGATTCAGCCTGGATCAGTCTTGAGCCTCGAAAGGGAAAATTCCACACCCTTTGGCACCGAACAATATCGGCCACATCTAAATATTCCACGACGTGAACCACAAGCTCGAGAGGAAGAAAACAGACAACATCACATGTTGTCTGGACAGCCGCAAGGCCATCTCCGCAGTTATTTCCCTTCATCCTCCTTTTCGCGTCGCCTTCACTCGCTTACAGACTGATGCAAGACTAGCCTGAATTTGTACAACAACTGCTAACCCGCGTTTCTGTGGTTCAATCGATGCTTGAAAGAGTATTATTTTGTGACAGTAGTCAGAGGTTTGGGATCTGACAATGGCGATCGATGCATTCGATTTCTGCTGTTATTTCGAATGGTCCGGCAACATTCATGTGCTGGAGAGATTTAAATATAGGGCACTGTTGATTTCTTCCAGCCGTAGCACGGAACAAAAAGTAATCCGAAACATGCCCGTACAAGTCATAATCAGACTGCAACCCAACTATTGAAAATACGAGATGCCATTCTTAAACCCTACTACCATACGGAGTGCCTCAGCCCGGTTCGTCTCCAGTGTTCTCCAATCGGTCGTTCACCCGCTCTCTCGATGTTAGCTATGCCTGAGGCCACTACTGATAAGTAGTGAATATAATCACGTGATCAGACTGATAAGCGTCCATTTTTTCCTTTTGATCGCGCCAGGATCCCATCCACCACAGCCATCAGAAATAGTTCTGGACGCAGCAGGGTCTGCGTTCTGACTCAATATGGCGATCCAAAAGAAGGTTGGTTCTGTCCAAATTGCCTTTGTCACACCCAACGTGCTGACGACCGTCTGTAGCACGGCAAGGGCCGTCTCGATAAATGGTACAAACTTGCGAAAGAGAAAGGATATCGAGCCCGTGCCGCATTCAAATTGATCCAGCTGAACAAGAAATATGGGTTCCTGGAGAAGAGTAAAGTTCTCATCGACTTGTGCGCAGCACCGGGCGTAAGTCTTTTATTGATCCTCAATGTCGGAGACGGTCTACTCACGCTTTCCAGTCGTGGTGTCAGGTAGCCTCGGAATGCATGCCGTCTGGGAGCCTCATTATCGGCGTCGACTTGGCCCCGATCAAACCAATTCCACGAGTTATCACATTACAACACGATATTACGACGGATAAGTGTCGCACCGCGATTAAATCGCATGTGAAACACCTGAAAGCCGATACTGTCCTTCATGACGGTGCACCGAACGTTGGTACAGCATGGATTCAAGATGCATTCTCTCAGGCGGAACTGGTATTGCAGTCGCTGAAGCTAGCTACAGAGTTCCTGAAGGAAGGCGGGACCTTCGTCACCAAGGTCTTCCGTTCCAGGGATTACAACTCCTTGCTCTGGGTATTCAAACAATTATTCAACTCTGTCGAAGCGACGAAGCCGCCGTCCTCTCGAAATGTGTCCGCGGAAATCTTCGTGGTGTGTCGAGGGTATAAGGCACCTCAACGATTGGACCCGAGGTTCCTGGATTCTCGACACGTCTTTGCTGAGTTGAGTGGACCTACACCTAACAACGAGGCAAAAGTATTCAATCCGGACAAAAAGAAGCGAAAGAGGGAAGGCTATGAAGAGGGCGACTACACTCAGCACAAGGAGATCTCCGTCATTGAATTCATCAACACCATGGATCCCATAGCGATCCTTGGTACATATCATAAGCTCAGTTTTGAGCAAGCTCCTGGTGGAGATCTTGCACTGGCTACGCTGGACAGAATGGAAGAGACAACACCAGAGATTCGCATGTGTTGCGAGGATCTGCGAGTGCTCGGGAAGAAGGAGTTTCGGGCTCTTTTGCGGTGGCGGTTAAAGGTCCGGGAGAAGTTCGGACTTCCGGTCAATAAGAAGAAGCCGAACAAAGAGGAGCAACAGGAAGAGGTTACCGAGGTAGCTCCCCTTGACGACGAGTTGGCCATTCAAGAGGAGCTGCAGCGACTCCGTGAGAAAGAAGATAAACAGAAAAAGAAAGAGCGCCGAAAAGCGAACGAGCAAAAGCGCAAAGAAATCATGCGCATGCAGATGCACATGATTACGCCGACAGAAATCGGCAAGGAACAGGCTGGGCCCATGGGTGAGGATGCGATGTTCTCCCTCAAGCAAATCACTCGACACAATGCTGCGGACAAGATCGCCGCCGGAAAGACGGTCAATATCGAAGAAAACGAGTCCGAGACGGAGTCATCCGACAGTGAATCATCATTCTCTGACGATGACGACGAAGATCGGCTGGAACGGGAGCTTGACTCGTGGTATGAACAGTACCAGGAGCGAAAGGAGAGTCGGGATGGAAAATTGCGCGCGAAAAAGGTGCGCAAGGAGTACGAGGAGTGGGATGGTTTCTCGGATTCAGATAAGAACAAGTCTTCGGATGACGAAGATGAATCCGACATGGAGACTCCAGTTGTTGGAGCCAAATTGCCCAAGTCGGATCATTTGTCAAATAAGGCGGCTGTGTTCTTTGATCAAGATGTTTTCGAGGGCATTGAAGACATTGATGGACTAGAAGATGAGGACAGTGCCATAGAGGTGGGAGAGGCGACGGAAGCCAAGTCCACGAAATCGAAGACCGCGGACAAGGTCACGAAAGCTTCTGCAACCGAAGAGCCGCAACCGAAATGGGACTCTGACGAGGAAGAAAAGCGACCAAAAGATCCACTCACCAAGGATGGCCGTTTAGGTTGGTGCTCATTCCCATGTTGCTCATGCTCGGCAGACTGACTCGAATGCAGACATCGACATCATTACCGCCGAAGCAATGGCTTTAGCCCAATCTCTTGCAAAGAAGGAGACAAGCAAGAGCGACTTGGTCGACGATAGCTACAACAAATACACATTCCGCGACACGGATGGCCTTCCAGATTGGTTCCTGGATGACGAGAACAAGCACAGCAAGCCGATCAGACCGATCACCAAGGAGGCAGCAGCCGCCATCAAAGAGAAGATGCGTGCTATCAACGCCCGGCCAATCAAGAAGGTTCTCGAGGCAAAGGCACGGAAGAAGATGAAGGCAGCCAAGAAATTGGAGAAGCTACGCAAGAAGTCCGCTCTGCTGTTGGAGGAAGAAGGCATCAGCGAGCTGGACAAAGCGAAAGAGATTCAGAAGCTGATGAGCAAGGCTGCTCGGAAGAAGCCCAGACAGAAAGTCAAGGTGGTTGTGGCCAAGGGCCCGAATAAGGGTATTGCCGGACGGCCCCGGGGAGTCAAAGGCAAGTATAGGATTGTGGATGCAAGGTTGAAGAAGGATCTTCGGGCACAGAAGCGGCTTGCAAAGAAGAAAAAGCGGTAAATAGAAATCATTCACCCTGGGGAAAGGGAGTATGTTGTTGAGTATCTATACCTTAGTTCATGTTAATTGATGCCTGAAAGATAAGGCAGAGAGATTTGATCCGCAGCGATCATGTCTCGCTCGTGCAGATTTTCAATTGGCGCAATGAGCATGCAGTGATGAGCCTGTCTTTGTGTACTTCTCCTCTAGGCTTTTATTTGTACAGCCTTCTTTTGAACATGAATCCTACATCCTGCACATAGTTCACTGTTCATATTTCCTATCTTTTTTTTGGTGATCAGCTGTGGTTGCACACCTCCCAGAACATGGGCGTTTTTGACCATCTCCAGAAAGGCGGCACGTTTTCGCTGCAAGGGAAAAAGCCCGAAATCCGGAAAGTCGTCACGCAGAAAAAACAAGCCCCGGTGAATAGGACAGACAGCAGCGCGTCACGATCTGTATCCGCACCGGTTTCTGCACGCACGCCCCGCCCTGCGCAACCTAAACGGACATCATCGACAGCGTCGCACACTCCAGAACCGCGCGCATCCTCGGAAAAGCGACTGCGAATACCGTCGCGGAGTCAAAAGCGGCCATCCCCGACGCATCCGTTGTCGAGCGACGACGATGACAGTGACACGGATACATCCTTCGAGATCCGCAAGCGCATCAAGGTGAGCGCCAGCGCAGAGCCGGACTTGAACCGTCGAATACGGTCGTTAGACGCGTATACGAGTGACGGGGTGCCGGAGTCGTTGCCGCTGGTCCACGCCGCCGATATCACGTCTAAGGGGAAGTACTCGCCCGCCTTCGCGGACGATGCGGAAGTGTCGGAGGTTGAGCTCCAGTACCCAAGCGCGATGCCGCCGGAGCGGTATCAACTAGTCGTTCCCCGAGATCGTGACGACTTCAAGCCGCTGGATGATATCATTCAGGTCTTCGAGGTCGTGGCACTCCATTACATTCCGGAGGAAGAGCTGGATGAATTTGAGAATGAGTCTAGGGGACTAAAGCGACGCATTCGTCGAGCCGTGGCGCATCAATCAGCATCAGAGTTCCGTGAGGTGATTACGGACTACAATAACGTGGTCCGGCGGTTGGTTCGCAACGGGTCAATCGCGAAACAACTCGACGAGAAGCACGCTCTACCTCTGCCCCTAGTCGAGCGAATCCTTACCCAAATTTATGCTCGGACTGTGTCCCCACGGGTAGGATCGCTACGACAGTATGAGAATGGGACGGACAATGTCTATGGCGAGCTGCTTCCGCGGTTCATCAGCACCATTTTCAAAGAAACAAAGCTCAAGTCCGACCAGGTGTTTGTTGACCTGGGCTCCGGCGTGGGCAACGTCGTACTCCAAGCGGCGCTGGAAATTGGCTGCGAGAGCTGGGGGTGCGAGGTGATGCCCAATGCATGCAAGCTGGCCGATCTGCAACACGAAGAGTTTACCTCGAGGTGCCGCCTATGGGGGATTGCGCCAGGAAAGACACATCTCGTGCACGGTGATTTTCTCAAGGAGGAGAGCATCATCCAAGTCCTGCGGCGCGCGGATGTGGTGCTGATCAACAACCAGGCCTTCACTCCTCAGCTGAACGACAAGCTGATAAATTTTTTCTTGGACATGAAGGAGGGCTGCCAGATTGTCTCGCTCAAGTCGTTTGTCCCTGCAGGCCACAAAATTCAGTCGCGCAATCTCAACTCCCCGATCAATCTATTGACGGTCCGACAACTCAACTACTGGTCTGACTCAGTCAGCTGGACTGATGTGGGCGGAACATATTTCATTGCGACCAAGGACAGTTCTCGACTGAAGGCCTTCGCTGAGACGCTGCAGTAGGTGGTCTTCATTTTGGCATTTCGGTCCAGGTAGCGTTTAGATTTACGTTCGTACAGCGCATCTCTTGATGAGACTTTTCGGTGTACATATTAGAAGCGAGCCGTATGCACACAGTACCTTCTACTCATCAAACTATGTATTCTATTCGAAGTGATCAGAACTTTGATGCCTCGTTCATCGCGTCGGCCTCTTGGCCAACTCGCGCCATCCACCGATCTATTAGCTCTTGGTTTTCCTTCTGCAGCCGATTCGAGCGTTCCTCGGCCATATTCAGTTGTAGATTCAAAGCTGCGAGCTCATCCTGGACATTCTGCTCGAGATCAGCACAACTTCCGATAACCATAAAAAACGGGCCCGTTACGAGGGGCGAGCGTACATCCAGCAGTTTCGCTTTCTCTCTTAGCTCCTCATCGCGGTCTTTGAGCCGAAGTTGGAGATGCGCCCGCTCGCTTTCGAGGGTGGCGATCCGCCGCTGATCCCGTTGGGCTTGCGCCTTAAGTTTCTCGAGTTCGGCGGTCGCACGGTTCAGACGCTCCTGGAGTTCCGACCGCGAGCGCTGGGCAGCGGCCAACTCATCCCGCGCGGTTTTCACGGCATCAGAGAGAGACTGTCCAGTATCTGCCTGGGGTGTTGAAGCTCCTCGGCGGGACTGGGAGGATTGCGACTGCGATGGGGATGACTGGGGAGGCGCGGGGGTGATTGTTCCCGGTGTTAAGGCCCGGGCTGCTGCTGTGCGATCGGCAAGGCGGGTATCTGTTGAGGGGGATTTTCGTTAGCATTATGCAAGCTAACACCGATTTCGAAATGCGTACATGTATCGTAGAGACTCTTGTTTGCCTGCTCGCGCTCGTCGCGCACCCCCAACGCGGCGTAGTAGTCATCCCGCCAGTTTCCCATGGCCGTCAACAGAGACAAGGGCGGGTCAACGGAGAGCGGACTTGCAGCGAGCACGAGACATCTTGTAACTAGGCCTCAACAGCACACCGGATATTGTACGAAATTTCTGGATTGAGTGTTTTGCCGCCAGCAGAGCAGATCAGGTGGCTGGTCATTTTTGATGGAGACTCGAACAATTAAGCGCGGTTGATCTTAGTTCCATCTGCTTCTCGTCACGAGCTCTCGCTCTGGTCTCCGCTTCATTCAACAAACTCCCCTCAATTCAACACTCGCCCATAAGTACAACGTCAGCACTGTCGGAAACTCTCGGCCCGGTTCCTCTTAACGTGGTTACCTTGGCCGGACGAACAAACACCTACGATCTTCCCGCCATAATCTAGAATTGTCCTATATTCCAATCCGCGACCGCTATGGCGTCACGGAAGAAGGTCCTTTTGAAGGTCGGTCTCGCCTCGCGACTTTCGCGCGCCCTCCCCAAGGGTAATGGTGTTGCTGACACGCGATCGCGTATGACAGGTTATTATCCTCGGAGACAGCGGCGTCGGTAAAACCAGTTTGATGAACCAATATGTTCGTAATTCCTACCAACCCGGACACCCGATCGATCGCATTGATGCTGATGGGCGCAACCTTCCAGGTCAACAAGAAGTTTAGCGCAAGCTACAAGGCCACGATCGGGGCCGATTTCCTGACAAAAGAGGTCCTGGTGGATGATCGATTGGTGACGATGCAGGCAAGTTCTACTCCATCATCGGCCTGGTGACCATGCACGGGTCGACTGACTGTGATTTGTAGCTTTGGGACACTGCCGGGCAGGAACGTTTCCAGTCCCTCGGCGTCGCGTTCTACCGCGGCGCTGACTGCTGCGTTCTCGTCTACGATGTCAACAATGCCAGGAGCTTCGAGGCGCTCGATAGTTGGCGAGACGAGTTCTTGATCCAGGCCAGTCCACGCGACCCAGAGAGCTTTCCATTTGTATGCCCTTGTTGCACCTACGGCGTTCGTTACATTACTGACAAAATCAGGTCGTCATTGGCAACAAAATCGACGTTGAAGAGAGCAAGCGGATGATCTCTTCGAAACGCGCAATGACCTTTTGCCAGTCTAAGGGCAATCTGCCGTACTTTGAAACCAGCGCCAAAGAGGCGGTGAACGTGGAGCAGGCGTTCGAAGGTACGCCGAGCCTGGCGACTCTCCGCAGATTCACAAACTAACCACAACAGTTATCGCCCGGAGCGCCCTTGCCCAGGAAGAATCCGAAGAATACAGCGGGGGGGACTTTGGCGATGTCATCAACGTCCGCTTGGACAGCGAACAAGAAGGATGCGCATGCTAGACGACTGCCTATGTCCCATGATCATGTCCTAATTCTTTGGTATTGCGATGACGGAAGTTTGACTGTAGAGCACCCACTGATTCTCCTCATATCTTGCTTATGTCGTTTTGTTGTTTCTCGGTTTCCGTTCTAGGTCGATGCCGTGGTCTTGTCAGCATTTGTTAGTCTTTGGAGTCGGGGTTATGCTTTGATCTATGTCTAGGTATCTGTTCGCTTCGTGGTCCTGTTCGTCTGGCAGGTTACTCGATAAAGTCATAGTTGCTCTATTGGCTAACAAATTGATCCTTTGTGGAATCTTTCGAGCAGAAAGCGGACGGGGGGTGTGTAGATCATAGTCAACCTTCCTGCTGCCTCAGGCAGAAATATCTTTAAGCCACTAAGTACCTATCTATCACGTGCGGGGAACCAGTGACATCAGTGCATCAACCTGCATGTAGCCCGTCGTCCAATCTAGGCACCATTAAATAGTACATTGCATCAAATATTTTACCCTTTAGACTAAGATATCGACCTCGCTGCCTGCTGCTGGAAATAGTGATGCTGCACCCCCGTCAACATTCGGCCTCATGGGATCCGGCAGACAGCTGAAGACCAATTCACATGCCGATCCGGCATCCGAGGCCTCTGCCCAGCAGTCCTCTGGGGGCAATGCCATTCCGCAACAAAAGACCAGAATCTCGGTACGTGGTTCAGTCCGGCTTCTCGTTATTTGTGCGTCTGTGCAAAGTTGACTGACTGTTTCAAGACCTGGCCGTCCCTACCCGGAGGACCCAAGGCAGCAGCAGTAACCGAGGTAGCTCGAGAGAGTATATCCGTAACCGGTAATGCCTCCTCAGAGTCACTGAGTAGCTCGAAGACTTCACCGTCCGCATCGCCGAAGGGTTTCCGATCACGATCGATCCAGTTGACGAAGAAAGCAGGAGCCTCGAGTCGGTCTCTCCCTGCTGATGTGACGACGACGAAAGTGAATGTGGCATCAAACGGCTTAGAATCGACAAATAGTGAAATCAGCAAGGCAGGCGATGCTATAGAGCAGCAGCAAGAGGAACAAAGTGCGACTGGCGCTGTAGAGTCCTGTCCTGAGGTCGTGAAGACGAAAGAGAGCCCGGATCAGAAAGCGCAAGAGGCCAGTGTTGAGTCACCTTCAGTTGAAAAACGAGAGAGTCAGTCTTCTTGGTTTGGTTGGCTTGGTTGGAGAGGGAGTTCTGAACAGCCTCGGGAGAAGGATATGGACGGGAAGTCGCCGGACGATTGCTTGGACAAGCCTACTGGCGAACAGCAAGAAGTTGGCCGTGCCGATGATCAGAAGGCGAACAATCAACCAGCGGCTGTTACGGAAACCGCTGATAGTGCACCGGCAGTACCGACGCCAGCCAAAGATGCAAAAGCCTCTACATCGCAAAAGCGGTCATGGATTCAGATCTGGGGTAATTCAGCCAGCAGTCCGAAGCCGGAAAACGAAGGCAAGAAAAGCGAGTCAGCTAAAGAGTGCAGAGTCGAGACGGAGGAAAGTGCTGTTGAGGCAACCAGCCAACCGGCAACTCAGGAAGCTTCCCAGCCTGAAGCGCCGGCACCAGTTCAGGAAACTCTATCCTCAGAGACACGGGCCAGATCGTCGAGCTGGTCACTTTGGCCCATGCGTATAGTAAAGTCAGAGCGACCTGAGCAGAAGCAGCGAGAATCTAGTGAGACGCGAATATCTTCATCAACAGATCTACCATCACAAGCTGGCCATGAGCCTTCTCTTCAGCAACAACAAGCCCAGTCTCAGAAGAAGGATAGTAAGAGCAAAACGGTAACGAAGTCAACGCCAGATGCGTCGGCTGTCGGCACTTCAAGAGAAGACACACCCAGTCCACGACCTCCAAAAGATAAGAAAACAGAATATCCAACGTCAAAGCAACTACACGGCATCGCCACAAATCGAGTACTTCCATCGTTCAGAGACACTTTTGCCTTGCAAGAGTCACCATCATGGCTGAAGACCATAGCACGATACCTTTACTATACAAAAGAGCCAGAGAACAAGCACGTCTATGTGACACGAGACCCGCCACGGCCAAAGCGCGCCCTCGCAATAGGCGTACACGGCTACTTCCCGGCACCGTACCTACGAACGGTGCTAGGGCAGCCAACAGGGACGTCGGTTAAATTCTCGAACATGGCGGCGAAGGCCATTCATACATGGGCAGAGAACCACGGCTATCAATGTCAAGTTGAAAAGATCTCGCTGGAAGGCGAAGGCAAAATAGCCGAGCGAGTCGACATTTTGTGGAAGCTGCTTCTGAATTGGATGGACGACATTCGCCAAGCGGACTTTATCATGTTTGCCTGCCATAGCCAAGGCGTGCCTGTAACGGTTATGCTTGTTGCGAAGCTGATATCCTTTGGCTGCATCAACGCGACGCGAGTCGGCATCTGCGGCATGGCTGGGGTGAACCTCGGTCCGTGCCAGGACTACAAGTCACGATGGATCGGGGGGTCAGCGGGCGAGCTCTTCGATTTTGCCCTGCCGTCCAGCAAAGTGTCGCAAGATTACGAGGCGGCACTAAAGGCGGTCCTGGATTTTGGGGTACGAATCACTTACGTGGGCAGCCTGGACGACCAACTGGTTTCACTGGAGGTATGTTTTCGGGATTGGCCTCTCAAAAGTGCTATGATTAATTCTTTAAGTCATCATTATTCGCCCCAGTGTTTCATCCGTACATCTATCGGGCCGTATTTGTCGACGAGCGAGTCCACCCACCCAGTTTGTAAGTCCAAGGTCTCATCTGTCAGTGTCTCCTCAAATCTAACAATACGCCAGTCTTTCCCACCTTGTCGGCTTCACGCTAAAGCTTCGCAACCTGGGCATTTCTGACCACGGATTGATCCGCGAGCTCAGCGCGCCATTAGTCGGCAGTTTGGTAGGCGGCGAAGGACACTCGCGCCTCCACGACGAAGAGGGCATCTACTAGTACCGTTCCCTCTCATCTAGTTCTTGCGTCATTGTTATTTTAACTAACTCTGAACACAACAGCCTCGCCACGGAATTCGCACTCGAAACAACAAACACTCCCAGCAAAATCCCCGTGAACATCAAACGCTCCACAAAGCAATCGAACTCCTCATCGAACAACCCGTACATTCTCCCCTTCGCCATGCGCGGGCTGCTCGAGGAGGACTACGTTCGCCGTGAACTGCGCGATGAGAGCATTAGCTTGCTCAAGCTCTTTGACGAGTGGCAGCCCACGACGAAGGTGCTCAAGGACGTCAAGTTTCGGCTGGAAGGTGTGCGGTCGAAACTCTAGTCAGCTGCATATCATCCGGTGTTTGCTTGCTGCTGTTTTGGCTTTACGAGCGTTCTTTTTGCAACAGAGGGTTTCATTTTAGATTGACGATAGATATTGATTGACGGTAGACTTTGGCTTTATGTGTGAATATTCTTTTGTGTATTCATGAGCGTTGGCTTTTGTTGAGATAGGTTCTGTTATTGATGACAACTGAAGAGTCCTGGAAAAGCCGTTTTCTGCCCTGTTCACTCGATAGACTCACATGGGAGTGACCCTGTCTGCCACCGGGAAACTACCGTGGCAACTCAAGTCTTTGAAGCTATCAGATCGTAATCATATCGAATCATGTCATTGTACAGGCAATGAAATGGCAAATGCCTCTCTCAGACGTCAACCACTTTCTCCACGTCAAAGTTGGCAGCCCGTTTGAAATAGTTCCCCGCTAATTGCACACAACTTTTTTTCCCATGTCCTTTGCCTGCGTCATCCTTAATGACAAAATCGCAGTTATAATGTGTATGTCCAAATGCCCACAAGCGGGCATTTGCAGCTTTCCAACATGCTTCTTCACTCAGATCGCTCGCAAACCTAGAACCTATGGGGCTTCCAACATGGGCTGGGTCAACTGCTCGCTGGTCCCATGTGATAGGGCTGTGGTGGGTGAAAATCACGATCTTTCTCTCAGGTACATTCTGTGATATAGAGACAACTTGCTCATTCAGCCAAGAGAGATCGGCTTTCTGGGCAACATTGTGATCTGTAACAGTCCATTTGTCAATGTAGTGGAAGTCCTTGAGCCCAATGCCGACTCTATCTTCGAACTCGGCTGGAACATGCGAGAATAATGTGTATCTAAGGACGGTCACATTCTCAGACAAATCATAGCGGAGTGCGATCCAGAAATACAAATCTCCCAAGCGACTTGTCAGTTGATTCTGCACGCTGATTGATCTCCCGTAAAAAGTCATTGACTCTCCTTCTCACCACATCCCAACTAGAGTGGTAGAGCTCATGGTTCCCCAACAGGAAGAAGACAGTGCGGGACTTTCATAGCTGTGCCTCAAGGAAAGAAAAGAAACCCTCATCACAAGCATTGCCAATGTCACCCAAGAGCTCCAGATTGGGAGATTTTGCGGCGGTCTCAAAAATGTCGTAGGCAGCGGGTGACTCAAGATGAATGTCGGAAAGAATCTGGAATCTGACCCAGACATATTCACATTTGGCGATCAACTGATGAATGCTATCATGATCAGAAACTCTGGAAGTGTCTGACAATGTCAGCAAGTACTTGTGAATGCACCTAGCCGCTGACGTGCCTTTTTGCGACAAGCCAGCCATTTGCAAATGTCAACTGGCAAAACTCGCCGAGACACTTAGTAAGCAACATATTAGTAACTAATCATTTCCTTCCTAACCATTTCTGACTTAGTCTCACCGACCAACGCAGCCACTGTGGGTGCCTGATCCATCGGGCCGGGCTGTGACGTAGCAAAACTTAGGCCTACCCGAACCCTCAAGATTCCGACCTTTTGTCGGGCACACCCTCTATTTATTTTATCTTGTTTTTTTCAACGGCTTTCAGTCAGTCCTTTCTGTCTTTCTCACGCTCCTTGCGGCATTTTGCCTGATATCCTATTGCTATATTGGCCCTTTCGGATTCAATTTCCGTGGAATCGCGTCACGTGCCATATTGTTCTGAAATGTAGGGCTGACTTTGGTGAGAGATTGGCCCCAACGTCTGGCTGTTGGACGCGATCCGGCATCATATCGGCTACTTCCTACTTGAAAGAACAACAGACGATCACTATATTTCTTATGTTTCTCGCCAATATCCTCGACCAAAACCCTTTGGCCGGAGTTCCGTTGCTTTCCGACTTTTCCGAATCTTGGCCAGTGAGCCCGCCATGGCACCGAGCAGCACGTTTGTTTCGACATCATCCTGCCAACGGGATGTTAGGAGAAGGGAGACCGTGAACGGCGTGCCAACGACACCGTCGTGCCGCACACCCCGTGATGCTTCCTTGGCTCTTGGTTCCCAGACAAGGCCCGTTGTCATTCCCCCGAAGCGCGCTATGGGAGGATGTCCCGGCGGTCCTTTTGAGGCAAAGAGACGAAGGTCCCCGACTCGAAGAGCTTCATCGACCAGTTCACGAGGACGCAGTGTGCCAGCACCGGTGGCAACGCTCCTCCAATCCACAGCAATCCCTCCGCGTAGAAGCGGAAGTTTGCGGAGGCCCCGACAATTGTCTCCCGGAGAGTTTGCTGGGGATTTCAGCCGCGTTCTTTTCGACGACGTCCAGCATCGTGATGATGGTCCTTCGCTGGAGGGATCACACAGTTCACCGCTGGACCTTCTCTTGTCGCCACCAGACGATGAGAATGAAAAGTCAATATTCCCATGTGAGGCAGAGTCGGAAGGGCAGTCTTATTCTCTTCGATCCACGTCGGCCGACTCTGTACCGTCCTTAGATCATGAGTCGAACTCGGTGCCGATATCTGAACCGGCGACACCCTCGCCCCCCGTTCAACGGCGAGTTCCGGAGAAAAGGAAGCAGTTATCCTCTCCAGAAAGTTGCCCAAAGGACCATCCGCTGTTGGACGTTGAAATTGGAGAGATGGAGGAACTTCCTGCTTCGCATATTCCTTCGTTGGAACCCACATTGTGTGCCCCGAAGGAAGCACGACGCTCTAAGACTCTACCACGATTACGGTCAAGTTTCAAGTCGAATCTCACGGCATCGTTGCGAGCGATCAAGTCGGCAGCGCAGACAGTGTCGAATTTTACGACCCCGTCTGTTCAGCCTGAAGACTTTTTCACTCGCTCACTCTTCTCCATAACACCGGCGCTCACGGACGATCGGCGGCCTCGGCCGATGAAAGAGCCTCCTTCACCGGCTCTCCGCCGCTATCTCAATCCTATCACCCTCTCTCCAGCTGAGATGCACATGTACAATGAGCATCCAACAGACTCGGTTCGTGGAACGTCAATTTCGATTCAGATGCAGACGTACACGCGGGATGGAACACCCAAACATAAATGCGCCGAACCTGTATTTCCCCCGCCCCGTCAGAGGGAGCCTCGAGAGAACAGCGATTTTCTCCGCATGGTCGTCCTGGAGATGAACATGCGACGGAGCGGGAAACTGCGCGATGACGTGCCTCCACGAGCGAAGGTCTGGCTACCTCCGCGAAGACAGCCGGCTTATATCCCGACAGATGACAGCAACGAGGTCTCCTCCGTTCCCCAGCGATGGGTCGGGATATCGGTAGAGTGCTCCTAGTTTTCCATTCAAGCGCATAAGTTTATATTTTATACATTCATTGTACATAGCTTTGCCGTTCTTCGATTGACTGTTTTGCATATTTGTTGGCGCTTTGGGCAACATTCGGAGGGACAAGGGCATTGCATGGCGATGGATTTTCAGCTTCTGGCATGTGCTTACTAGTGATCGTTGTTAGGGAGCATTTAGCGGTACTCATTGCATTCAATCATACAAGACTGCATGAACGAAGTAAATGTAGATCATAACTTTTCCACGATTCTAGTTCCCTGTGAACTCGAATTTCATGTGCAATTTCTGCGCCGTGATCAAGTTTCAGAAAAGCAGACGACAAACTATAATACTTCTATTTCTATCTATAGCAGAGCAGAGGGAGAATAATCCCCCAACTTCTGTCTGTACCCAATTTCAGACAAAAGGACTAGTTATCCCGAAACTGGACTAAAGAAAGGACACTCTAATCATGAATGCTTCCCACCCCAGATCACCTCTCCAGGTCTACTTGAACTCTGGGATGATCCGGAGAAAGGTCTGGCATAACTACTGGCTGCATGAATGCCTGCCTAAGGGCTCAGTCCTAGCCCCATGACGTGCTAGATCGGACGGTGCAAGACCTCCCTGACACTCCCTCTCAACAACGCTAAGGGGCAGAAGAAAAGAATAGAAAGTAAAGACAAAGGAAGGACATAAAATGCACGGAAGTGGTGCGACACGTGAAAGAGATCTGTTGAAGCCGACTGCAGTCGGTGTTTGGTGCTAGGGCTTAGGAGTAACTTCGTCAAGTTCCTCAGACTGGTGAATGACGTCTCGTCCAGTGGCTTGGTGAAAATATCTGCTGGGGCTTTTATTTGATGATGCAGTCGGGTTAAGTTGTTCAAGCTTTTCTTGGTAGGTATTTCTGACAACGTGAAGTTGTCGAACCGTGTCGTAATCGGGCAGAAGGTCGGTGCTTCAACGAGTTTCGATGAGCCTGTGGAATCTGTGAATCGTAGGATTGGGTTAGTTGGCAGCATGAGGCCAATCGCAGCTGCAATTTTTTTTCTTGCGATCAATGCTTCTATCGCTGTCATACGCCATGTTCTCTGTAGTTGGCGTTGATGGTGCAACGATCGACTTTTTGGAACTATTCCAAGCAATGGACGTTCCAGCGAAGGTGAATCCAGTAGCCTTCTGTTGATTACCATTGGGGTAATCTCGATGTGAAGCATCGGCCACGCCACTGCTTACGTGAGCTAGCCGGCTTAGGCGAGCTCTGGGTTTTAGTACGCACATTCCGCTTCTTCATTCTTTCCTTTTTGTACCCGACGTTGCAGTCGTAATGCTGCCTAGGGAGAATACGACCAGTTTTTCTCGCAACCTAGATTGATCGTTCCGTTGTCAGGTTGGCGTTGAAGATTGCATCCCAGGAAGACAGAAGGTACTCCCAAGTTTTTCGTGGGGAGTTTGTTCGTGATGTCGTTGGAGATGTTGCCGACTGTCTCCTGTGTTGGAGCAGGAATGATGGAATCGCCGATGTAGTGCTTCGTCTTTCCGTACGTAGACGTACAGATCATCTTCGAGTCTCGAAAAACCCGGTTCCTTGAGGTCGTCGTTGAACTTTCGTTCCAGAGGAAGGCTGATTCACTCAGTCCATACATTGCGCGGCTGAGTTGGCAAACCGTGCCCTCAACGGCGTATCCAGTTGGCATCCTCATGTAGACCCTGCGTGATCTCATGTTTAGGTATGCGGTGACAATGTCGACTTGGCGCCATGCAAATTTGCGAATGGTGATTTTGGTGAGAACGAGTTTCGTCAACATGTACCTAAGACACAACTGGAGAGTATGTCTGGGTGGAAGCCTCCAATGGGTCTTCAAAGTTGCCGCAAATGACCCATCTTGCTCAGAGAGCGATGACATATCTGTCATCGTCCACCTTGAGATCGAAAAACCCATTTTCCTGGAAGTGCTTTTTGGGTTGTTTTCTGAACTATCTCGTATCCGTTTATGTTCTCCAGTTTCGCGATTTGAACGTTCATCGCTTTTCTCCACTGTTGTTTTTGCGGTGAACGCATCGCCTCCTGGTAGGAACGAGGAATTCTGTCCTCGTAGGATTTCGGTCCGGTTAGAGTGGTTGGCAGAACAAACAGGTCATCATCTTCACCGGGAATGGAGGATCCGTTCGCTGTGGGTTTTTGTGATGAGAGGACAAACGCTGGAATGACTGTCCTCCCGCTGCGATTTTTTTACTTCTCGATGTTTGGTCTTTGGCAGGGAGACGTCCTTTGTTTCGTTGGCTTTCCTCCAATCTATATCGATAGTTGATCCATTCGCGATGGTTAGAGTGATGTTTTGTTTTATCAACGGGTTCCCATTTTTGGGGTCGGATTGTTTGAGTTTTCAACGGACGAAAACTGGAAGTTGTGGCGGTGTTGGAAGGTTGTTCTTGAACTTTGGGTATTCTCGGTGGTGAAGAAGAAGAGGGCTATCAGCTCGCCTCTTCATCGGACGAGGTTGCAAGTAGTTGGCCGTTGTTGGTTGAGGGCAGTTCTTGGAGCCATGTCCACCTTGTCCACAGTGGAAACAGTTGCCTCTTTCGTCATGTTGTTGGCCACTTCTTCGTTGTAGCGCCCATTCATGGGCATTGGTTACCTTCGGCGGGAAACCTCGTCGTTGGTTGTTGATGTTATGTCTGTTCCCCGGTTTCGGGACAGGCGGGGATTGTAGTTGTGTCCTTGAGAGCGAGGTCATCATGTTTGTGTGGTTGTTGGGATTTCTGAAGGAGTTCATTGCATGTGGCATTGAATTTTAGAGCCGTGAAAGCAGTTTGAGGCTCATGTTGTATCGACGTCCACATAATATCGACCATGGCCGGGATGTCCTCCTGGAGGTCTTGAATGATCCGGAATGTTGCCATGGTCCAACTGTAGTAGGGAGCAGTGCCAAGGTTTTTCAGCTGAATCACCTTGTTTCTGAATGCGGTGATGTAGTCAGCTGGGTTGGCGAATTGTGAGCGTAAGAGAGAGCGAATTTCCCCTTCCAGGTTTGCGACGGCTGTGTAACCTGCTCCGAGGACTGTCGTTCTGATAGTGTTATAAGTTTCATCGGCGTACATGTCTTCGCCAAGATAGAGAGCGACCTGGTCGTGGATCGGTCGGCTGAGAGATCGGAGAAGCCGATCTCCCACCGCTATCGAGGCTTGATGCCAGGTGGCCAATCGTTGGTCGTTGAAGTGAGGACGAGGTCTGTTGCTGTCCCAGACGATGGCATATCGGGACGCTTTCAAAGCTCTCTTCACTTGGGTGTCCCATGACTGCCAGTCAGCCATGGACTCGAGTGTAATGATTTTCGGGTGTTCCCCTATTTGATCGGGGATACTCGTTGCTTGGTTTATCTGATTGATGTCTTCCATGATTATGTCTTGTTGATATTGTTGGTTGTTGTTCATTAGTGTTGCGGTGCTTTGTGTGGTCGAGTTGTTGGTTGGGAAAAAGGTTGCTGTTGTTCAAGCTTGTTGTGTGTTTTTGGCGAAAAGGTTGTTGTTGTCGTTCAGATTCGTTGTTGATGCCGTCGCTTGTTGAGAAATTTTTGCTGTCAGGCTCTCGAGAAAGGCTGCTCCGGGCTCATAACCTGACGGAAGGGCTATGCTTGAAACTGGCCTAAAAAGGGAAAGACTCTCTAATGACAGAATGCTCTCCGATCGAGACAACTCATACTCCTCTCAAATCCCTCTGAGATGACCTCTGATATGCTGAGATAACTCTCGGATATTGACCCAGTCCGTCATCCGCGTGGATTTTACTCCACGCACTAGACCAAGCCCCAAAGGCCGTCCACGCAGCCGGCGACTCGTGCCGAAACAAGCCCTCGCACTCGGCAACGTCATGAGAAATCGAACCAGTGTCGCAGTTCTCTTCGTCTGTCCCAAATGAGCCCGCGTCGATCGACGTCGTCTTCCGGAACTTCTGAAGCAGAGAGGATTTTCAGTGAGAATCGGCCTCATCGTCGGTTGCAACGCGGAGCTCATCACGGAGCTGCGGGGGCATGCCAACTCCGCGAAGGACGGTGCGTTCTCCCCAAGCGACACCGACCCAGAAAAGCCGTCGCGGCCACTCAGCGCACGCCCCGGCCGCAGTCGACGTGGACGATGCGCTTGGTGGCATAAGTCAGGAAGAGGATGCTCTTGACCTCGACTGCGTTTTTGGAGCAAATGCAGATGACAACATGATGGACTATGAGGAAGATGGAAGTACTGTAACAGTTCGTCTCTCAAGTTCACGGTCCAGTTAATGTACAGAGTCCGCGCATGCCGGTACATCTAGCCCGACTAGCCGCATATCCAAGGTACATCGCCTTCCTGTCGCGAGGTCCGAGGGAAACAGGAAGTCGAAGAATCGGACTGAGGTTGAGTTCTGAAAAATGCCTTACGACGCCGAGGACCTGATTCAAAGACTCCAGGTGAATAGCGCTCAATGGTACACAGTGTACCTGAGCAACCTGGACCTGGATGCCCTTTCGAAGTCGCTTTGCCGCCGACTGACCTCCGGGATGAGCAATCGGTCAAAATGATGAAAAAGGCGAAGAAGAGGATGAGGAACTGGATGCGGCTGTGAAAATACCAGGCGTCGCAGCATGCAAAGCCATGGATAAGCTCATGGTTGGAGTTGCCGGAGAGCCGCCATCTCGTGAGGTGCATCGACTTTTTCGAACTTCCAAGACGCTCTCAACGAGGCGTATACCGATGATCGCCCGTCGAAGATCTTCCCGTGGATAGAGCCAAATTTGGATATCACCGACATATCCACGGAAGCAAGGGGGTGGCTGAAATATAAGTTGAATTTCAAGACACTCCGATGGCACTGTCAATTTAGCGATGACATCCAGTACTTCACGTTTCTGGAGTTTATGCCGACTAAACCAGATCTCTTCATTCAGGTCGTGGGTTGAGGTGAGGCGCTAGACCGGATCAGGCAACGCCTGAGGATCTTTCTAACGCGAACGATTACATCTGATGCCTGCGCAGCCTCAGGCATCAACCAATCAGCGTCCAGTTGGAGCCTAAATTGCACCCAGTGCAGGCTCGAATATGGAAAGCTCGACGACATAAAAGCCATCTGAAGACCAAGGTGGGTTGTAGACAAGTAATGCAAACAAAAAGTAATCATGGAAGGCAATTCTGATGATGAGCGGCTCGCGGATGCTGCTCCGTTAACGACGGAGCAGGATCTGGACGAGAAGTGAGCTCCAACAATAACCGAAGTATTGAGAAACCATGCTGAACGACCAACAGATACCCCAATAGACCTCGCAATCACTCTCCGACTCTGCCCTTTCATGAGCTGTTTCAGAGTCTATTCAACCCTTTGAATGAGAACAGGAAGAAGCCCACCGGTCCGGTGGCAACAGTGGCCAGGCGTAAGCTCGGCCCTCATGGCGGCAGCGCGGCCAACCTCACTCCGCAGGAGCGTCGCCGAGACATTATACATCGGTTTATCTCGAGATGGCGCAGAGAGGTTGGAGACGACATTTATCCGGCCTTCCGCCTGATTGTGCCCGATAAAGACCGCGATCGGGCCATGTACGGCATCAAGGAGAAGGTCATTGGGAAGCTACTTGTCAAGATTATGAAGATTGATAAGAACTCTGAAGATGGGTTTAGTCTGCTGAACTGGAAGGTACCCGGTCAGAGTGCTGCGTCTCGCATGGCGGGAGATTTTGCGGGGCGATGCTTTGAGGTTATCTCCAAGCGACCGATGCGGACGGAAGTCGGGGACATGTTGATTGAGGAAGTCAATGACAAACTTGATAAATTGTCCATGGCTTCCAAAGAAGATGAACAGCTTCCTATCCTTGCCGAATTTTATAGGCGCATGAATCCAGAGGAGCTTATGTGGCTAATTCGCATCATTTTGCGGCAAATGAAAATTGGAGCCACTGAGCGGACCCTGTTCGATGCCTGGCATCCAGATGCAGAAAGGCTGTTCAGCATCTCTAGCAGTCTCCGGCGCGTCTGTTGGGAGTTGCATGATCCAAACATCCGACTCGAAGGAGACCAGGCTGGTGTGTCGCTAATGCAGTGCTTCCAGCCGCAGCTGGCCCAGTTTCAGATGCATTCGTTCGAGAAGATGGTGGAGCGGATGCGGCCGACGGAAGATGACCCGACGTTCTGGATTGAGGAGAAGATGGATGGAGAACGCATGCAGCTCCATATGATGAGTGATGACACCGTAGAGGGCGGGAAACGGTTTGGATTCTGGTCTCGAAAGGCGAAAGACTACACATATCTCTACGGAAATGGCTTCTATGATCCTAACGGCGCTCTCACTCGTCATCTCAAAGACGCCTTTGTTGAGGGGGTCGACAACATCATCCTCGATGGAGAGATGATTACCTGGGATCCCGAACAGGATGCAACCGTACCGTTTGGGACACTCAAGTCAGCGGCCATTGCAGAGCAGCGGGACCCCAACGCAAAGGGACCGCGGCCGTTATATCGGGTGTTTGACATCCTGTATCTTAATGATAAGGACCTGACACGGTACACGCTTCGAGACCGTCGTCGTGCGCTCGAAAAGAGTATCAAGCCTGTTCACCGGCGATTTGAGCTCCACCCATACCAAGAGGCCACAAAAGCTTCTGAGATTGAGCCAGTATTACGGAGAGTGGTGCAAGAGGCGTCGGAAGGATTGGTGCTAAAGAACCCTCGATCACCGTACCGCCTCAACGAGCGTCATGACGATTGGATGAAAGTCAAACCAGAATACATGACGGAGTTTGGTGAATCCTTAGATCTAATTATCATCGGGGGGTACTACGGTTCTGGTCGTCGTGGTGGTAACCTGTCTAGCTTCCTTTGCGGCCTGCGAGTCGACAACCCACAAGAGCATCGAGGCGAAAGCCCGATGAAATGTTTCTCCTTCTGTAAGGTCGGCGGCGGCTTCACAGCATTGGACTATGCGAATATCCGCCACCACACTGAGGGTAAATGGAAGCCATGGGACCCGAAGAAACCTCCGACTGAGTTCATCGAGCTCGCGGGCGGCGACGCGCAGCGAGAACGGCCCGACATGTGGATCAAGCCAGAGGACTCGGTAGTCATCTGCGTCAAAGCTGCGTCGGTAGCCGCGAGCGACGATTTTCGGCTGGGCCTGACATTGCGCTTTCCGCGCTTCAAGAAGTTGCGAATGGATAAAGACTGGAAGACGGCATTGTCTGTGCAGGAGTTTCTTGACCTCAGAACCAATGTGGAAAGGGAAGCCCGCGAGAAGAAACAGTTTACAATAGATGGTTCGCGAAGGAAGCGGGTCAAACGCACAGCGAAGAAGCCACTGACAATTGCCGGCTACGACGAGGATGCTAAGGTTGAATATGCTGGGCCAACTGGAAACGTCTTTGAGGGCATGAATTTCTGTACGTTGCTGCTTTCGAACCTTGAACCGAGTACACTGCTAACTGATGGCTCAAGATGTCATAACCGAAAGCCTGGGGCCTGAGAAAAAGTCTAAAGCAGAACTTGAACAGATCGTTAAGGCCAATGGTGGCAGGATCTTCCAGACAAACAAGGCGGCACCAGACACTGTGTGCATTGCAGATAGACGTGAGCGTTTGAGGTATATACTGGATGCTCGTACCGATGCTGATGAAAGTTAGGAACCGTCAAGGTCGCGTCCTTGCAAAAGGCAGGAGAACACAACATCATCCGTCCTTGTTGGCTGCTTGACTGCATTAAGCAGAATGAGGTTGACCAAGGACTACCGTCCTTTCGCCTTCCACTTGAACCACGGTATGATGCTTCTCTTAAAATTTTACACACTAATGCCCATGATACTGACTTCAACCAGACACATCTTTCACGCCAAAGACGAGGAGCAGGAAACCCTCGCAGCCTCCAACGTCGACAAATACAACGACAGTTACGCGCGGGACACCTCCGTTGACGAACTGCGCTCAATTCTCGGCAAAATGGACGAGGGGGAACCTCCCCCTGACGGTGCCTTTCTAGAACAGCTAAGTGAACTCATTTCAGGTCACAACGAGGACTTCAAGTCGTCACCGGGTTGGCTGTTCCGTGGGCTAACACTCTATTTCCATCGACTGTCACCCACGGGCAGCGACGATGAGAGCAAAATATCTTACTCTGACGGCGAGACATCCCGTCTCCGCCTTGCGCGGTATTTGGCCCTCTTCGGGAGTGCACAGGTTGCGGAGACCCTTGACACGAATAATGGACACATGAAAGGGAAGCGCTCGTCAGCAGCAGAGAAGCCATCAGGCATCACGCACATCGTTGTCCCGATATCTGCGTCAAAAGCTGACCTGTCCTCTCTTCGTGCGACCATCGCACAAATCTCGGGGCCAATCCCGCATGTTGTAACTGTGGAATGGGTGGAGGAGTCGTGGAAGGAGGGGACACTGCTTGATGAAGAAAGTGAGTTGTGTCCATGGCTTATCCGAAATTTCGTTCGGTAAGCTAATGATTGGTCCAGGGTTTCGGCCATAACACGATGACATTGGAAGGAGAATGAATGATCCTGTAGGAGCTGCATGTATGTGTACATGCGCGGCTGAGGAAATTTGATCCTACGTAAACAACTCAAGATTTCTCAATCATTCGAGTACGAAAAATCCCTTAAGTTTGGAACTACGTAGTATCCCCAAACACAAACGGTCCATCCTCTACCGTTCCGTGTATTAGAGCCTCGTTGGAACGTTAGTTTTTGTCCCGCTGGCGACAATCTCCATGTAAGCCTGCCCTATGCAGGTTGCTTGTAATGTGCTAGTGTCTCGAGATAGCCGACTTGTCTCGACAAAAAAGTACGGAGTACTCCGTACAAGAACCCCGCAAACTCGGCATACGACTTGCCTTCGAGTATGCTATATTATGCAATTTTTCTAAACACTTTTTTTGACCAAGCATCCCTATCCAACTGTCCCTAACAGCTGTACTTCTACCGTTCAGTACTCGTGTCGAGGATCTCACCGAAGTTTGAGTTAGAAGTGCTCGGCGCACGAACACCAACTCCCATCCTAGGGTTAACTCCACCTGGAGACAGGAACAGGCTGACGATGCGTCTTGGTTCTCAACTAACCACTGGGCCAGTATCTGCATAACCCCTATTGCAAACCATCCGATGCGCTGGAAACCATCCCATGTGATGCGTATATCCACAAATTTGAATTGACTGGGCCCAGAGGCTCACTGGCCTGTTGACTGCTCATATCCATGGAATGGGGATTCAGAGTGCTTTGCGAATCAGCACAGGAAATGTCTGACCTTTTTCGCCAGAGGATACCCTAAGTTCGGCATTTGCGCTGTCTTTTCTGGCTGTTAGCGGGGCAACTCTCTTGCTCCCAACCTCTCGACTAGTCCAGAGCGTTGAGGAGGGTATCAACAGCACAAATTTTCTCAGTCATGGATGATGTTCTGGTGCGACTTCGGAAAATTAGTCTCTCTGAATGGGCGAGGAAAAGCATGCGTTGATTGAACTTCGAAAAGATGACTGTCAGACTGACCTTGATGCAGACTATGCGCAACTGAAAACGGTTCGGAAAAGAATAGACGCTGATCATTGTGATGATGTCCTCGGAACAGACCATGTCGAAATGATATTTTCAGCAATTTGCCACTGGAGCTTGTGATTCAGGTCGTGGAATATCTTGATCAGGCTGACATTGTCCGGTGCCAAAGGGTTGAATTGCCGATTTCTTTCACTCACAATTAACTTGGCTCCTGACTGATGTATTCTTGGTCTCGAGGCGATGGCGCTCGATTTACTCTTCCGGTACGATCATGAAAAATGTCTTGTCCAGAACGCTAGGGGAACTGGGCATTGAGAGCACGAATGTCCGGAGCTCCGAAGCGATGTCCTATATTCTATGGCTAGTTAGCTTGCAGTCTTCTCGCCCGGTAAAGAAGATTTTCTTTCCCTGGAACGGCCTGCCAGTAGAGCCCAGTGAGGTCTTATACCATTCGCGCCGAGTATTCTACAAAATACGGGACCGCAACAAGGAAGCCTCAATGTTGAATCTCGAGACTGGGAAAACGTCTATTTGGACCAATCGGACACCTATCATGGTATTCACACCTTCTGGTCGCGATCTCTTTATAGTTTCGGAAAATGGGTACTTAGAAGAGCATGATTTTTTGTCGTTGTGTCGTCTAACTTTGGTGCTTTCAGGGTTACAACAGCGTGGAATATACACACATCGAAAATGATGGCGAAAAAGAAATTCTGCAATAGACCCATCCACATTACTGCCACGAAGGACATAGCAGTCTTTGTCCCCGGGTGCCCACATCGGACGTTTCCGCTCTGTGTCTGGAATCTGCAGTCAAATCAAGTCAACGAGATCGGTTCCTTCTTTTCTGACAGTCTGTGTTTGTATCATGCGGACACCGATGAGAACGCTCTGCTAACATTCGAGGTTAACTGGGACTCACGTCCGCCAGAGGTGCAGCAGACCAAATGGTCGTTGTCCGGTGGAGAGCAGCTTCACCGAAAGCAGTTTCTTGTCGCTGGGTGGCCGCATTGAGGCAAGGAGGAGTCTTTCCAAATGCTTCAGCAGGATTCGCTCCTATGGCCGCAAGACAGTAACTAAGCTGTTTCCCGTCGGAAAGCTTTCTTATATACATGCCACGATGCACCTTATATACCCTCGATCGGTTTAGCCTCCGATTGATCAATTGTGTCGAGCCCATTACAGCAATGCAGACTTTCTATGCTATCAGGTCTCTTGCTCCGAATATTATTTACTATTGGGCCACGGATCTCAAGGGAGTTATGGTCCAAAACGCCACCACGTGCACCACAACCGGGCGTCCATATCAGTTGGGCACTCGGGAAATTGACGCTGGCATTCTGTTGGGTGTCAAGCCCCCAAAACCGCTTCCGAGGCATTACGCCAGTGGTCCAGACCGCGTTTTCCCTCGAAATGCTGCGCCGACCATGAGGTCTACTGTGTGGCAGATAATGATGGAGTGCAGCTCTGGTTCTTTAATCCAGATTTTGTGCAAGATATTCCAAATGCAGGGCCTTTTTGTGACATGATGGAGAGTGGCTAGCTGACCGATATCACATTTGGCCAAAAGAGATACATGAACAAGTTCAAACGTACAGCCCTGAGGTTAGCGGGACCAAAATGCGAGCTTCATCTTCCTGTCTCCCTTTGTCCAACCAACAACTTCAATTGTGCGAAACGGCCCAAAAGGGAATGGACTTTTCAACGCCGCAACTGGCAGCATAACTGCGCAACCGTGCAGGATGGATTCGTGAGAAGTTGATGCTGACAACATGCTACGTGCTAAACCCCTACGTTTCAGGAGTTTCACACACAATCCCGGATATGATTTATATGTTCCCTCTACACTACTGTGGCGGCAGTGAGGTCTATTGCGTGGCGCGTGTGGTGACGGGCTGAAAATCTGGTTCTTCAGGCACGATTTCGTTTCCGAGTTCGCAAATTAGGGCCTTTCCTTGCCACGAGGCTATTATAAACTAGTCGACTCCCAACTCCGTGAGACCAGCCTCCAACGGGAGATAAGGGCTGGTTCTTCATTCTGATGAGTCTTTTCCCTGAAATATTGTGGCAATCGTGAGCTATATTGCATCGTGAGCAGGGACAGAGCGCAACTACGGTTCTTCGATCCTGATTCCTGCCCAGAATTTCGAATGCAGACCTTTCTTTGCCATGGACGAAGGTGAGGAGATGAGCCCAAGAGTTACAGGCCAGGAGAGGCCATATACTCCGTACATGAGTTCTGTTCAACTTCTGCTCGAATGTGGAGTTCTGTGGTTAGTCTGATTCCTTTTGATGGAATCTAAATCAATCCTCTGAGTGATGGCAGATGAAACATATTAATCTGTCCCTTCTTTTCAACAGTGTTTTGGTTTGGCTTTCCCATACAACATTGAAATCCTTCAAATCCGGCCTAACTTGTTCGAGTTCGAGAACTTACGAGATAATCTGCAGCATTCTACCGAATTCGGCTGTCATGCGAATGTCTCTCTCACAGCAGCTTGGCGAACCGAATTCTGAATGGCACGGACAGTTGTCGAGCATCGGGATCGGACTCCGAAATCGTATGGATTACGGTGACAAACTGGATGCAGGTATTATAACTGTGTGAGTGGACAAATTACTATGCCAAATATGGTATGGTGCAATAGATGGTTGGCACTGTTATGGCTTGTTATGTGCAGTCACAGTGCAGAGCACCAAGTCCAAACGCTCGGACTCTGCAGTCACGAACCGAAACAGTCAAACAACATTGGTTCGATGACTCCGTCCTCACAAGAGCATTCTGGGTATTGATTACCGGAGGATTTTTCCAAGTTTTGGCGAAAATTACACACTTTTCTGGGGCTGTTTTCATGATTACCTACCTATATGGTCAAAGATGCTCTGTACACAGTCAGGATATCAAGCCTCACATGGTTAGGCATCCCGCTGATTCGATGCGGGCTGCGAGTACTCGTAGGTGCGGCTACTGTCCACTACCTGGAGAGTAGCTTAGGTTTGACGGTTCAAGCAACCTATCGCTCACGTTTCGACCCAAACCATGGATTCTGGAGACCGTCTTCGTGGATGATACTCTCAAGTTCTCCAATCGCTTTTGATTTTGCACTTGGCATTGTGATGAGGTATGTACCTTAGATGGATAATACTGTGAAGATTTGCCCATTCCACCGAAATCATCCGAGACAGCCGTATTTACTCAAGCGGGATACACTTAGTTCAATGTCCGATACTTTATAACTGTTACCTCTGGGCGTCCAGTCGTTGAACTGGCCATTTTGTCTCTGCAAGTTCCTACAAGCAACAGGCCCAATGACTTGAAATCACCTGATCAAACCGAGTTTTCACCCGGTCTTTGATGATAACCTGGAGAGCTCTTTCTAACGACGCGGATCTTTGAACGGGGAAGGGAAACATCCGCCTACACGTACCGATCGACTTGGAAATGTGATTTAAGTTGAGGCTAACTTTGGCTCAGATTAGACACGAATGCATACGATTGGAAAACAAAGAATGGAAACGGGTCGTGGTCGAAATACCTTTTCAACGGGCCCAGCGCAATGTGACATTGTCGGCTATTTGCCTCTGGAGCTCGTGATTCAGGTTGTGAAGTGTCTCGATTTGGTCGACATTGTTCAGTGTCAGAGGGTGTGGCAATGCTGATTCCTTGACACTCAGAAATGGCGTATCATCCTAACAGGATTGCCGCAGGTCTCGAAGCAATGGCGCTTGATTTTCTCGTCCAAAACAATTCTCAGTATTGTTTTACCTAGCGCTCTTGCAGAGCTGGGAATAGAGAGAACGAACATTCATAGTGTCAACGCGATGACGTATATTCGTTGGCTACTTGGCTTACAATATGCTTGCCCTGTCAAGAAACTCTTCCTCCCCTGGCCAAGAGCGTCTTACTGGCCTAAAGAGACTCGCTATCATGCACGGCGACTGTTCTACATTGTACCAGGCCGCGAGAATCAAGTCGCAATGCTGGATCTAGAAGCTGGGAAGCGATTGATATGGACCAACAGAACACCTATCCACACATTCAGAATTTCTGATCAATATCTTTTCACAGTTGCAATCAACGGGTAAGAGAATGAGTTGTCTCCGTCGGCGTCATCTAACACAAGTGCTGGAAGAGTTATAACAGCATGGAATATATACACATTACAAAAGTCCGCAGAAAAGGAATTCCATTTGGATCCTGTACGCATTTCTGTCGCAAAGGATATAGCAGTCATAACAACCTGGGTCTCGCTCGGACGAACGCGCCCCATATACGTCTGGGATTTGCGCTCGAATCATGTCAACACGGTTGGTTCCTTTTCGAATCTGTGTTTGAATCATGCGGACGTGGACGAGAATGTCCTGGTAGCATTCGAGATTGATTGGGACTTACATCCTCCCGAGGTCGAGCAAACCAAGTGGACACTGACCAGCGGGCGACTGCTTCACCGGAAACGGTTTCCCTTCCCGCTGGAAGGTCGTCACCTGGAACATTCGAGTCTATTAGGATTTATTGACAAGATGCGCACCTATGGCCACAAGACAGTAACCCAGCTGTCTCATGCAAAGAGGGATACCTATGTCTATGACATGATGCACCTTACTTACGATTATTCTGTTGACAAGCTGAGCTTCCGTTGGATCGAAGGCGTCGAGCCGATGACTCCGAGTGATATTACGGATGAAGGTTTCGGATCTCTCGCTCCGAACATCATCTACCGTTGGACGCAGCAGTTCAAGGGGATTACGGTGTACAACGCGGCCACAGGCACTACGACAAAGCGCCGATACCAGTTAGACATGCGAGAAGTCAGCGCTCGCATGCTGTTGAGTTCAAAACCCGGATTGCTGCCTTCGAGGGAGCGAAATCTTCGTTCTGGTGACATTTTCCCTTCGAGATGTTGCGGTGATCGAGAGGTCTATTGCGTGGTGGGCAGCGACGGAGTGCAGCTCTGGTTCTTCAATCCAGACTTCGTGCCCGACATTCCTGATGCGGTGCCTTTCCTTGCCATGGAGGACTTTCGATGAATGGTTCAATCGCATTTGCCAGAAGTGGCGCATATACTTGAAGTTTGATATCAACTTCGCTCGAAATAAACGCCCTGAGGGTAACTGCCTATAAATGTTAGGCCGGTTGCTATTTATCCAGAAACATCCTCATACGACTGTTGTCTCTCGATTACTCATAAAATTCGACTGAGGAAATGTACCCCGTAAACATTTGCCGATGCGAAAGATGGTTTGGTTGTTATTGGACCCGACTCGATCCTAGTGCCAAATGTAGCAACCCAAACCCTAATGTATGCTGGAAACGGGGCCGCAGCACGCCGACGTACCGGCACATCGGCACAGGAGCCCCATCTTCTTCATTGCCTACTAGAGGAACATAATATTATCCATATTTTAAGGTTCGGATGATTACCTCAGGATTAATTAGTAATTTGAGGTCTCCCTTTGGAATTAAATTTTAATGAAACTGACACTAGTGAGGCTGAGAGGCTGGGGCACTTTACATGGCGCCGAACGGCTATGTCGTGACGTAGACAATGAGATCATGAACTTAGGTAGGTATGCTGAATGTACGCACAGATTTCAACATTGTAATGATACATACGGAATACCCCGTGCAGATAGAAGAAAGAACATTCTCCACAAAGTAAAAATTTATGGAATTTGTGCCCCAGTCTGCTGGTTTGCCCCTTGACAGTTGTGTTTGGTTCTCTTCGAACTGGGGTACACTAAATTTCGACTCCATCGTGCTGATAAGTTTCAAAACACGGTGATTTTCATCGCTGTAACCTAATATTCTGATTAGTATAAAGGACAGAAGATAGGAATGATGGCCCATTTTCTCCCATTACGGATGTTGCTCTGGAGAGGTTTCGAGAGTGTCGTAAGCCTTGAATTCCCTCATAGAGTGCCGGCAGTGGGCTGCATACGAACGCACATCTCTAGAGGTGAAAGGACATCCATTTGTGGACTGAGTTTTGAAACGTGAGGGTTGAAAACAGTCACAACTCGGTCTATGCTGGCTTGGGAAACTTCAGGAAAACGAAGAATGGAGGCGGATCGTCATGGAAATGCCTTTGAAGGGAGTCGAAACAAATGTGATATTGTTAGCTCTTTGCCGTTGGAGCTCGTGGTCGAGGTCGTGGAGTATCTGGATCAGGCCGACATTGTCCGTTGCCAAATGGTACAGCAATTCCGATATTTGGCGCTCAAAGTGATCCTAGATTTTAACACAGCCTCCTTAGATCTCGAAGAGATGGCGCTCGATATTCCTGTCCGACACAGTCATCAACAGTGTTTTGCCCCGAACCCTTGCGGCTCTCGATGTTAAAAATATGAGTGTACATGTCGCCAACGCTATGACCTACATTCGATGGCTACTCGGCCTGCAATTTGCCCATCCGGTCAAGAAGGCGTTCCTCCCGTTTCAAGCATCAGCCATCAAGCCGAGGGAAGTTCATTACAATTCACGACGTTTGGCGTATATTGTACGGGATCCCAACAACCAACGTGATGAAGTCATAATGTTGGATCTTGAGACCGGGAAAAGTTCAACTTGGATCAGTGGAACAGACTATATCCGAAACATCTGGCTCTTTGATCGCTACCTTTTCATGTTTTCGTTGCAAAGGTAACTGCGTGAATCGTTTTTGACGTCGACGACCTTTAACTCCTTTGTTTACAGCGTTATAACAGTGTGGGATATTCACACATCTCAGAAGTTGGGAGAGAGAAAACTCTGGTTTCCCGACTATGTTACTGTCGCAAAGGACAAGGCGGTCATAGTTCCCTGGGTCAAACGAGTTCCGGAGGCCATCAGGCCCATCTACATCTGGGATCTGGGGTCAGATGAAGTCATCAAATTTGGCTGCTTTCCTGATCTCCATTTGTGCCATGTGGACGCGGATGAGAACCTTCTAATAACATTCGAGTTCAACTGGGACATTCATCCGCCAGAGGTGCGGCAGACAAAGTGGACGTTGACCAGCGGGGAGCAGCTTCACCAAAAGAGTTTCCGCCTCCCTGTGGGGAGTCGCCGCGTGGACAAGGCAGGTTTCTGTCGACACCCAGGCGAGAATTGGATTCGCTCCTACAGTCAGAAGACAGTAACTCAGCTGTACTTTGACAAAATGCCCCATACCATAATGCAACTCACATACGACCATGCAGTCGATCGACTATTCCTTCAATGGATCGACAGTGTCAAGCCTATCCTCGTGAGCACAACTTCAGATCTTTTCACCTCTCTTTCTCCGAATATCATCTACCGCTGGGTGAAGCAGCTCAAGGGCATAATGGTCTACAACACCGCCACGAGAACCGCAATCGTACGCCCGTACCATCCAGATGTTCGAGCACTCAACGCTCACATCCTGCATCGTGCTGAGCTCCAATTTCCAAATTCAATGGCGATCGCAGATTTCTGGAGATTATCTCCCTGGAGATTTTGTGGCGACCGTGAGGTTTATTGCTTGGTCAATGACGACGGCGTTCATCTTTGATTTTTCAATCCCGATTTTATGCCCGACATCCCAGATGGGGTTTTCTCTGCCATGGGGGGAGCAGACAGATGAGCCCAATCGCATACCTATAACAAGAGGTTTCATAATTTTCTGTGCGTTCTTGTGCTCAGTATAATGTCTGAGCGTTGTCGAATTGACGGATACATTGTCATAAGCATGAGGAATCTAGTACTCTTTCGGCGCTGATGTGTATCCGGCGATGGAGATGAACATTATCTTCAAGAGCTAGCTTGGTACGGCTCTGCAAAAAGGAGCTACATCCATCTCACGCTGTGCTTTTGCCCATTCATAATCTCAACGGTCATGTACGCAAAAGTGCGTTAGGGTTAGGGTTTAGGGTTGAAAGAAGGGAGTTTTGCAGGCAAGTTTGGAGCATGCTCATCCATGCGCGCTTGGCACTTGCTGATATTTAGCATTCAGCTCGCGATTCAGAAAGTACAGCATCTGAGACATAGCTGACATGGGTTCCCATGCCAGAGGGAGTACAGCCTTGCGCGATGTTCAGGACTTTTCTGACAACGCTGTCTCTGTCACAATACTATCGTAATCTGGTGTCTCGTATCAATGGTGGCATTCCTTTGAATGCCCTGCTCGTCGCTCACATCTCCCCTGGCAACTTTCTCACTTATCCATTACCATATATGATATATAGATCCTGTTGGTGAAAAAATCAGACCAATCGCATAGGTATGCGACTGCGAAGTGATACACTATATGGTTTGCCCTGTTTGGCCTTGAGTCATCCGTCGATACTCGATAGCCTACTAGACTGCTACGAAGCTTTGCGGCTGAACTTTTTTTTGGTGTGGTTTTACAAGTATTTCCTAAGCTAGCTTGTACGAGTACTGTACTACGTCATGAATCAGGGACCGCTGAGCCCATTGGATCACGCCAGCAACGAAGACGTCGAAGGCATATGTAACGCCTCCAAATTGGCAGTCTTTTTCCTTCGCATCGATCTCGTCACGAGGGATGCGGATTAAAAATATCCTGTAACTTACATGGTAAAAAATATTGCCATTCTGCTGATCTTCCAGTATCACCACGATATGATGTAGAAATGACTCGCACAGAAAGAAGTGTCAGCCTCGTTCCCAAGCTACAATAAGCCAAGTATATTAGTACACGCAATTGTTCAAGTCTTGATACATTTCAGTCTTCATTTCTCTGCAACTAGCAAACGTGCCGAAGCGCTGACCCAGTCTATGGGAAAGTAAACCGAGCGACAAGGAGTGAAGAATGGAGACGAATCATCCCGGAATGATCTGTAGAGGGGATCGAGACAGACTTGACATTGTTGGCTATATGCCTCTTGAGCTCGTTATCCAAATTGTGGAATATCTCGATCAGGCCGACATCGTTCGATTTCAAAGGGTTCCACATTGCCAATGCATTGATTTTTTAAGTAATGTTTTAGCATCCTAACACACGAATTTTCCAGGTTTCGAAGCGATGGCGCTCGATTTTCTCATCGAAGCCGGTCACCGGCAGTGTTTTGGCCAGAACGCTTGCGGAACTGGGCATTGAGAGCACGAGTATTCACGGCGCCAACGCGATGGGTTATATCCGATGGTTACTTGGACTCCGGTCTGCTCGCCCGGTCAAAAAAGTGTTCTTCCCCTGGAAAGGATCATCAGTAAGGGCTGAGGAGACCATTTACCATTCACGCCGATTGTTTTACGCAATGCGAGACCGTGATAATGAAGTTGCAATGTTGAATCTCGAGACTGGGAAGATATCGATCTGGACCAATCGAGCACCAATACGGTCAATCAGAGTTTCTGGTCGCTACTTATTTACGGTAGAGTACAGCGGGTAAGTAAATACCGTAGTTATCTTGTTGACATTGTCTAATATCAATGCTTGCAGAGTCACAACAGCGTGGGATATATACACATCGCAAAAGTTGTCGGAACAAAGATTCCTCCACACTCCTATACACATTACCGCCTCAAAGGACATGGCGATCCTTATTCCCTGGGGCATGAAGCGAACCTACCCGCTCTGCGTCTGGAATCTGAGCTCAAATCAAGTCAATGAGATTGACTCCTTCTCAGGCGATAGCCTGTGTTTATTCCATGTAGATGCGGACAAGAACGTTCTGATAACATTCGAGATAAAGTGGGAAGAGTATGAGCCAGAGGTACAGCAAAGCGAGTGGTCGTTGGCCGGAGAACTGCTTCATCGCAAACAATTCCGCCTCTCGTTAAGTGGTCGTCGAGTTGACGAGTCGGGGATACTTCAATTTATTGGCGACCGAATGCGCACCTACGGCCATAAGACCGTGACGGAGCTGTTCCCTGTCCAAAAGAATTGCGACATCTATACCACGATGCACCTCACTTATGACTACGCCATCGATCGGCTAAGCCTTCGATGGATTGACTTCATCGAGCCCATTTCCGTGAACGAATATTCCAAGCGTTTTGGCTCTGTTGCTCCGGATATCATCTACCGCTGGGCGAAGCAATACAAGGGGATTATGGTCCACAACGTTTCCACAGGCACCGCAATCACGCAGCCATACGAACTCTGCAGTTGGGAAGTAAACGCTGGCATCTTACTGGGTACCAATTCCCAGCGTCCCAAGGATTTCACCCGTGGTCCTGACTGTATATTTCCTTCGAAATGCTGTCGGGACAATGAGGTCTACTGCGTGGCGGGTAACGATGGAGTTCAGCTCTGGTTTTTCAATCCCAATTTCGTTCCCGACCTTCCAGATGCAGTGCCACTCTTTGGCACGGAGGAGAGCAAACAGATGGGCCCATACCTAGCCGGAAGAAGCTAACTACCTGGTAGGCTTAATCATAACTTATCTGAACCTTGATCTCAATTGGGCTTTATATCCTGAGCGTGACCAGAAGGAACTGTCAGAGCTGTAAGCTATCAATTCAATAATAAAATACTGTTCTTCTGAGGAAACTCGACGGTGATGATGAAGAGTAGTTTCAAGTCTCTAGAGCGGACTATCTAATCTGCTAGCGGACTTTCGACTCTGTCGTCACTTTTGTGAAACTCGAAAGCTGGGAATTAAGTAACTTATGCGTCCCCGCGTGCATCCATTCCAATATCCATCCCAGGCCCACACCACAGGTGTGGAGTCGCGGAGTAGGCTAGTACCTAGGTATTTGGTATCAACTACCGCTGGGACAAGGAGCTGATGTGGGTTAAGGTCGGCGACGCCAGCACGGGAACCTCAACTGTGCACGCGTACCAGTTGGACAATCGAGAAGTCACCCCTCGTGATGCGTTTTTGTATCCAACCGCAAACACCCCCGTCCACTGGAAGACCCAAATTCCTTGAGTGAATACCCATTCAACTTCTTCTGTGGTGACCGCGAGGTCATTGCTGTGCCCAGTGTGGACGGCGTGCAGTTTTGGTTTTTCAATCCCGATTTGGTGCCAGATCTCCCCGGATGCGGAACCTTTCCTTGCCATGGAAGAGAGTGGATAGATGAAACTCTATTAGAATTTGCATGAGTTCCGTACTTGCTCGTGCTTCTAGTGTGAAGGTTTCCGGCAAGGACTCCAACTTGGACAACGATCAACTGAGTTCCTAACATTATTTCTCCGCGTGGATCGATGGATAGATCTTGAGGTTGGGTTTTCTGTGCCACATGCCCACTCTTCCCTCGAGTGTCTGTGGGACTATACGTCTTCAGATGGATGATTGTGCCAACGTTCGAAAGATACGAGCACCGTCCCCAATTCGTCAACTCAATGGATCTTTCATCACATTTTCCGGCGCCCGTAATTATTCTCTTTTCTTTCCGCCTTCGCTAGATTGAGTCGCCCACCATAGAATACGCGTCCGAGTTTTCCCCGGATGGTCTATCAGATGTTGCCAGATCAGTTGACCTACGGCGATCCGTTGGGACCATGGTCCAAGCACATCACATCGGCCCCGTTCCGTTTTGACCCCCATTTGGTGGGAACTTTCACAATATCCTGCTAGTCTTCGGCCTTGGGTGCGGTCCCGAAATCGGCCCTGAACACCCGGGGCTTCCGGCGTTCATCTTCGTCTGTGGATTCGGCAGAGTACTATCTAAGCCGGCCCGGTTCCTTGCAGGATCATCACCTGTGCCTGAACGACGGCCCAAACATATCTGAACCTGGACTTTACGACGGATGCCAAATCAGCAGGGCAGCGCAAGTACTGCAGCAAAGTACAAAGATATTGTGCCCCTATTTGACTCATGATTTACTCTCTAAACAGCGCACCCCTGCCAGGTAAGCCCCATGGATGAATTGCTCTGAATTGAACAGATTGCCAGATTTTCAACTTGTCCCGTAATGAAAGGAGTATATTCTCGTAGTAACTCAAGGCCATATATTGCTTTCATCTCTTCTTGAACGACTGCAAGAACATGACTCTCGATCCCCCACAACGTGAGGTCTGAAGGAACCAAAGAGAAAAACAACGCAACGCTGAATCCTGTTCGTCACCTTATGCCCAGGTCTCATGACGCCGTATTAGTCGTAGTACTTTTTTTTTTTTTCTCCATTTCTTCTTTCACTCCACTCTCGTACCGGCGACTTGGCGTTTCCACTGAAACTCTCGAAGTTTGTTCTGACGGGTCTGATCATAGAAGCACCGTAAACTTTTGTTTTCATTGTCTTCTTCACGGAATTATCTACCAGATCGAAGTCAATTCGTTGATCAGATTCGAAAGCCAGCGCGAATTGGCTTCCAATTTCCTCCGGGCCCTTTGCGCCTCGCGCGGCTCCTGTGAGCAAAGGTTCCCCCCGCAAAATCCCTCAGTTTGGACGATCCAAAAGGAGATCCGCACTTTTCCAGATTGGTCGGAGCTAACCAAGTACGGATTAGCATGCCTTATTTAGCGGTGGCCAAGGCTTGGGTCGCCTAACCGGATTGGGTCAGGAGTCAGATGACATTCAATGGCAGGAAGGCTGAGTCAGCATCCTGGCCACCCGAATGCCGGATATGGGCATGGAGAAGATCTCGCCTCAATGGGATGTGCAAGTTGTTCTCGACGCTCTGGCGCGCGCCAATTATTCCCAGTCGAAACGTCGGCCATCCCCGTGGTCTTTTTCCTCGGACCCCCTGGTATTTCCCAGGGGCACATGTAATCATACCTTACTAGACCTGGGCGGCGCCTGCAATACCTACCTGCACCAATCCAATTGTTAGCCCAATGCCAATGGTCAATGATCCCCATAGAACTACGCGAGAACGATCGCCTATCCTCCGCGCTTGAGTGACGATTCGGATTCTGGGGCCACAGGCAGACTGAGACTGCGGTGTCGCTCCTCATAGTCAGCCATTGAAATCCGAAAGATGAATTGTGCGCATCGTGCGACGTCGCCCTGGTACCGTTGTATCGACAACAACGTTGGTGAAGATGACCGGTAGAACGAGCGCTCCTCCGGCGGGCCTGGCCACGCCGGCTGTTGACTATCCAATAACTCCGGCCGATGATTCCGGAGAATCGTCTCGCAAAGGCAAGGGACCAGGGCAAGAGCAAGGGTCTTCCACCAAGCGGCGATGTGTCAGCTCAGCCTGCATCGCGTGCCGGCGGAGAAAGTCCAAGGTTAGTACGAGGGCGGTTTGTGTCACTTGATATGGAGCTAACGGGCCGGACGGCAGTGCGACGGAAACCTTCCCAGCTGCGCCGCCTGCTCGTCCGTTTACCACACGCCATGTATGTGTTCCACGTTGTACCCGCGCGCATTATTGGGGTCACACGGCTCATAAGCATAGGTATATACGATCCCAACTCAGATCATCGGAGGAAGGGTGTCTATAGAAAGGATGTGGACAACCTTCGAATCCGGAACGCAACGCTGCAGACCCTGATCCATGGGATTTTGCATTACAGTGAAGACGAGGTATTCGAATTAGTCCATCAAATACGGTCCTGCAACAATTTGGACGATGTTGCTGAGGCAATTACCGCACGAGAAAGAGGATTGACAGTGGCAAAGGTGCAAGATCAGCCGCAGCCTCAGGAAGAAAGTGACGAGGCTGACCAGTTCGGCTCGGAGCTTTCGGGCAAGATGAGTGAGCTCATGCTCGATGGCTCAGTCAAGTTCGTCGGCGGGACCTCTAACCTGATTTTCCTACCGCACGAATCAGAGGAACCGGACGATAATGAGCCAACATCGTCACAAGGCAATAAAGAGGTCTTCTCCGTGGCGCAGTGGACAAGAGTAACGGACGATGAGGAGCTTGTGAGGCACCTCATAACCATGTATTTCACCTGGCATTACGCCTACTTCACCGTGTTGAACAAGAGCCTCTTCTATCGGGATTTCATCCGCGGTCACAGCTCCCAGTATTGCTCGTCCCTGCTAGTCAATGCGATGCTAGCTCTGGGGTGCCACTTCAGTTCCTGGAAGGGGGCAAGGGAAAACCCAGATGATTCAGCGACGGCTGGGGATCATTTTTTCAAGGAGGCAAAGCGACTGATGCTAGAGAATGACGAGCATGAGAAAGCAAAACTTTGCACTGTTCAAGCGCTTGCTATCATGTCTGTGCGTGAAGCTGGCTGTGGCCGTGAAGGCAAAGGATGGGTATACAGCGGCATGAGTTTTCGGATGGCCTACGACCTTGGACTCAACGTTGACGCCACGTCAGTCGGGGGCTCCAAACTGACAGACGAGGAGATTGACGCACGGCGGATCACGTTCTGGGGTTGTTTCCTCTTTGACAAGTGGGTTGTTCCTTTGAGGTCTTAAGGCTTTGGGTTTGCTGATCAGGTCCATAGGTGCTGGTCGAACTACCTTGGCCGTCTGCCACAACTGACCCTAGCCAACGTGGCAGTACCAAAGTTTGAGGTGTTCCCCAGCGAAGAGTCGGAAGTGTGGGCACCCTACACCGATTCTGGAATCGTCCAGAAGCACGCGCAGCCAGCGCGAACACGAGCTATCGCGTTGCAGATCTCTAAACTCTGCGAAATCAGCAATGACCTTTTGGCATTCTTCTACCACCCATCACCTGCAGAGCAACCGCTTTCCCGTCAAGCGGAGCTGAAAAGACTTAGTGACGTCCATACAAGGCTCGAAGCATGGAAGAGTGGATTGCCTGCGGAACTGGAACCAAAAGATGGGAGGCTTCCGCCTGTTCTCCTCATGCAGTACGTCTTACCCACTGTTTGCGTTGTGTGCTAGGCTGACTCTCTTCAGTATGTTCTACCACCTCCTCTTCATCCATCTCTACCGCCCGTTCCTCAAATATACCAAATCGACATCTCCTCTGCCGCCACACGTCTCGCCTCGGCGGCTATGCACGCAGGCCGCCGCTGCTATTTCGCGGTTATTCCGCATGTACAAGCGGTCGTACGGCTTGAGGCAGATTTGTAACCTTGCAGTGTATATCGCCCACACCGCTTGTACTATCCACCTGTTGAACCTGCCCGACCAGAATGCGAAAAGGGACCTCATCCACGGTCTCCGAAGCCTCGAGGAGATGGCTGAGGGATGGCTTTGCGCTCGGCGCACCCTCCGCATTCTGGACATGTCTGCCAACAAGTGGCGAGTTAACCTCCCTGAGGAAGCGGTGGAGATCTTTGAGCGGACTCACGCAAAATGGGGCTCGTGGGCCGCTTGGGATCGGGGATCATCGTCGCCGAGCGCTACCACAGCCGATGGGTCGGTGAAGTCTGAAAGTCCTCGTAGTTCGCCGAATACCAATACACCACCCTCGATCCGGCCACGACAAGCAATCACGACCATCGAGGTCCAGTCCACCCCACGCATGCAACAGCAACCCCCATTGTATTCCAATGAAATGCAAATGTACACAACGGCGCCGGAAAATGGATCAATACCAGCCTACCAGCAGCAAACGACGACGTCCCCTCCCGAGCCCAGTTACCTGGGAATACCTATTTCCTATCAAGACTCGGACTCTTTCCTACAGCAGCAACAACAACCAGCCCAATCGCAGCCACCACCACCACCGCAACCACAACAGCCGTCTCAACCAGGACTCTGGAACATGGGCAACAGTGTCCAACCTAGCAGTGGCGGCAACAACCCTGGCGGACTCCCCGCAGTATCTGGTCTCCCTACCAGTAGCATGGAGCAAGTCACCCTCGAAGGCAGCCAAGACTGGTGGTTCCGCGATCAAAACTCTCTCGCCCTGGGCCTCGACAACTGGGACAGCGGGTTACCAAGCAGCCAATACCTTGGTCCGGCGTCATCGCCAACAACAACAGCGGCGACAACCACAACAACTTCCGCATACGAACCCGGCCATTCGAATCCACCACCACCTCCACCTTCTCAGCAGCCAATGCCACAACTTGGACTCGATGTGCTGACAACGGATGATCTTCAGCAGCAGCAACAACAGCATCAACCTCACACACCACCAACACAACAACAGCAGCAACAGCAGCAACTCGGGACGGGGTATGGTTATGCTCCTCTGGGTCGGTATTGAAAATTTTCTCTAGGGGAATTTTTCCGTTGTTTGGTAGATATTCTGGATTTCTTGTTGGCCATTCTTAGATCAACATCACATCGATTTGATCTGATCTGGTCTGATCTGACTTGATCATGGGCATAGCTCGTAGATCTAGAATACAATATATACAGTTCGGTTTTGAGATCCTGTTATATTTTTCTAAGGGAAAAGTACATGAGAAGGCTTCATAGCAAAGGACGAGTTGAATGTACTTTTCTTTGGAGGAACAGATTCCATAAGCAATCTTTATCGTCAAGGATTCTACGCCGCGAGGGGGAACAAAAAGAAAATGCTACATCACCCTTCTACGACGGCTGAGGGAAAAACAGTTACTTAAATAAACACTGCAAGAACGGAAACGCGGTCCAGCCAAGCACCTCTCCAGCACGAGTACATAGTAGTACGTATCCACACGTCATGCACACCGAAAGCCATAGATAGGGCAAGAAAAAAAAGGTATCTGAATCGTTACAATCGGTTATCACTAAGGTCCATCAGCATCGCATTTCCAGAAAGTATCGGGGCCAAAGGATGATGGACTTACCAGGAAATAGTCTGCAACCGGCTTCTTCGCCGGCATCCCCCTCGTATCCTGCGCTGCAGCCTCAAACACCCGATACCGACGCCCCGGGCTGATAATTTGTTTTTCATTTCCACGATAAACGACGCCAGGGCTGCGGCCAATATCGCCGTTACTCCGTGCAATGGTCCCACCGTTGCTGGCGTCCTCGGGGAGTTCAAGGATGGCGGCGACGTTGCCGCAGCGGTAGCAGTAATTGGGCGCAGACCAGACGGTGACGATGCCACCGTCGAACATCTCCTTGTAGCCTTCCATGACGAGCTGGTGGGCGCGAGCGATGAGGGAGAGATCGTTCTTGTAGTTGAAGTGCTTGACAATGTCGCCGCCGAAAAGGAACCCCGCGCCGCGGGGGCTGAGGCCCCAGCCTTCGATCTCGTCCGGGTCAGACCAGAGGAGGTCGCACATGGCGCCCTCGTGGGGTACTTCCTGCTTGCGGTCGATGAGGCGGATCTTATCGACGCTGTCGACAAGCGGTGAGAGTCCGCCGTGCACGCAGAGGACTGCACCCGCTGTAGTCCCGTAGCTCCCGGAGCTAGATCCCGAGGCACCGGTACCCGCGGGACCAGTTCGTGCGGGGGTTTCTCCCGTGCCGGGAGCCATGGAGATGTCGCGCGGTGGAGAGATATCTCGGGTGTCGTTAGACGAGGCATCAGACAACAGTCCGCCGCCTTTCGGCCGGTACGTGGCATGCGTGACCTCGCCGGTCGAGTTGAGCACTTCTGTCTCTAGCTCCTGTCCCTCGGGCACGGACGAAGTGGGTTCCAGCTCTGCGCTCGCACCCAACACCAAAGCGCCCAGCGCCAAGTAGTCGAACACCTCGCAGCAGTATCGCCAGACATTAGCACTGCCGTATTTCCGAATGCACTCGTCGTAAAACCCGTATACGGTCGTAATCTGTCGCGACTCGTGATTTCCACGGATCAGGGTAATGCGATCCGGATATCGAACTTTCAAACAAAGGAGGAGCAAGAACGACTCGAGCGAGTAGAAGCCGCGGTCGACGAAATCGCCCATGAAGAGATAGTTGGTGTCGGGAACGTCTCCGCCAACGCGGAAGAGCTCCATCAGATCGTGGAATTGGCCGTGAATGTCGCCGCATATTGTAACGGGTGCGTCGACCAACACCACGTTGCCCTCCTCGATAAGCAGCTCGCGCGCTTTGTAGCAGAGTTCCCGTACCTCGGCTTCGGGGATCGGTCGACAGGCGCGCAGCTGCGCGATGGCCCTGGATGATCACTGTCAGTAACCAAATCGCCTGTACAACAGCTTTCTGCGCATAATCATACCTATCGAGATCGCTCATTTTGCCGACACGATCCTTTCAAGCGGGCTCGTAATTCCAGAAGCGATGGAAGCCAGCAGCGCCAACAGCGCCGCCAGAAGGGATCAAAACCAACGACAGCTTCTGTCGCACTATCGGGCTCTATCGAATATGCATTTCTACATCAACAGAGAAGTTGCGCCATGATGAATTTAGGAGCTGGACAGCAGCAAACTGGCATCTACAGGTGTTCTGGCGGCGATTGTCCTCACGAACTGCGCGTTGACCAATCACAGGCGGCGATTGCGGCGATAAGATTGCGGGTGATTATGTAACCACGCAGCTCTGAAATTTCGTCATTCTATGCAGTTTCGCGGTTCGCGTTTTCTTTGAAACGCGAAAGTATAAAACAAAGACGAGATTTATTTTGCTGTGTCAAACAATTCAAGATTCCTAAGCTAGGTAGACGCGTATTACGCCGAACACAGGACAGATGTTTGAAAACGCAAGCGAGGTTCTAATGTGGAGGGGATGATTGATAAGACCTTTCTGCCTCAGGCGCCAATCCCCACCAAATCAGGTGACGGAGAAAGTCCAAGTCAACTTTAGCTCTTTTCGCACCTCCGGATCGATGGGAATATCCCCGGACAGAGAATTGACCAGCATGCGCCGTTAAAGTGGCGCAATGTGCACTAGTTGCCTGCTGTATGATATCCGGAATCTTGCGGCACTTCATCCCTTTCTCAATTCCTCTGACCGCGCTTGCAGATTGCAGCCATTGCACTCGGGGACCATTGTCTCATGACTACACCGACGCAGACAGCTTCATAGCCCATTGTCTTTCACACACCTACTACCATGCCGCCAATTCTCCATCCGCGGTCGCGCTCGACCAGCTCGCTATTTGCCGCGACGTTGCTTGCCTCATTTGTCATCGTGGGCATTCCGCACATCTTCCCATGTCCGGCACCCCGGCGAACACTGGCAGACTCGGAAACGATTGTGACGGCCGATGGACAGTTGATTCAACGGCCACGGAGAAAGCCAAAGAAGGCTATTGAAGCCGTAGAGGCCGGACAATCATCTCAGCCGGGGAATGGGAAAACTCTATCGTCACAGGAGGAAGAGGAGGTTTCAACATTCTTGCAAATGGAAGCTGAGGCCAAAGAAATGGCGAAATTGGGCCGACAGTGTCCGGTTCCGAAACCGAGAGGGATCGTCGGAGAGTGGCTCGGGTTTACAAGTCGTGAGCAACGGGCAACAAATCAAGGCCGGTCAGATCCGAGCAGCGAGAATAGGGTGGACAATGGCTGAAGACTGGCTCGAACGTTTCTCTGAAACAATACGGCGACACCGGCTGCCAGTGTCAAGCTACATTTGATGATCAATGTTTTTATACCCGGCTAGCTTTGGCAGATAGAGCTTTTTATGTGCTGTATTCAACGTGTACAGTAGTGAGGAATTCACATGGAATCCAAAACATTGATTGACACTACGATGCCTACATGGCACCGTAGGCTCGATCCGGATACTGATCAATGCCAGGATAAGGGAGGCATGTTGGGTGCTTGATCCCATCCGCTGGGCGGAAGGCAGAGACGACTTGAACCAACAGTACTGCTGCAATGCTGCCGTTGCTGGCCAAGAGTGTTGGTCCTTTCAAAAGCATCGTAAATGTGGGTTGAGACTCTGCCCAAACTCGGATAGTCCTTTAATTGAACTCTTTGCCGATCCATTGGATATGCCATTCTTCAGAGAAGCCTTGTTGTGTTTGCTGTTTCTTCGCCATGACACCATTGATGTATAATCCAGCCAATAAACCGATGCGTTCACTCTAAATCTCGGTTGCTTCCCAATAATCGCCTCGCGCCTTCTGAAGCGGCGATCTCGCCATGATTTGCACGGCACTAGATCGCTGCATTGTCGATCCTCACCAATTGAATGAGCCGCATCTTTGCCCATCATAACGGTGAGCAAATATCCTGAAGCATCTATTTCTTTTCCCAACAGAGCATCCATGCTGCTTCTTCTCATGTCATTTGAAAAACGACAAATGACACGAAGCACAGTTCGAGATATACAGGATGTTTACTCATTCTCATCGTCGGATGGTGGCATTTTGCCTACGACAGAATCCTCCTCGTCCGAGTCGGACGGAAGGAGAGACTTCTTCACAAATTCCTTTGGCCTGAAACATGGTCAATTTCCGACGCCTGAAAACAGAGAAACAACACCTACCAGTAGGGCGCTTTGCGCCACTCTTTTTCATCCCGGACGACGTTGATAATCTCCCCCGCTAACTTGTGCGCTCCAGAGTATCCGGTCGTTTCTATGAGGACATAGGAGCCCTTCTTGATCCAGATCGTGGAACGGAACTTGGCAGGCATTTCGACCAGCAGAGTCTCTTTATTCGGAAGTTCGACAAAGTACATGTTATTGCCTGCCGCTTTATTGACGCGAGCGATGTGTTGTGTATCGGTCAACTGGTCCGGAGGAACGAGGGTCTCGTCCGCCGTGGCGAGGACTCTTCTTTTGGGGGGAACGCCCATTTTGGAATTGAGTCGAACAGAACAGCAGATTGGACGTCGGCGTCACAGACTTTAATCACTGGTGGTCGAGACACACAAGAGAAAACTGGAAAAAAAGAGCATTCATGGGACAGGTCCGATGTCTTCCCTCGCTGATCCAGTCCCCACCCAGAGTGCGGAGGCTAGCCACATTAGACTAGCTCATCGATTATTCGGAAGTTCCATGCTGCCGCTATTCCTTTCATAGTTAAGCGCAGTGACCAGTGGGAGTGCGTTTCGAGGACGTCGTACTTCGTCTTCAGGGCCGACAGGCTGTGTGGTTTTGGACTCTTCCACTCACTTCGTAACATCGCTTGTCTTGCATGCTCTCTATGGATTATCTAGTTATGACTCGGGCGTGACGGTGGCGAGGAAACTACTAGTATGTGTGCGCGTCCCTCAGGTCTAGCCAGGTTTGGGTTCAAAGGCGTACCTGATTATGGACGTGTGGTTCAAGTCAGCCTGATCAAGAAGTCAGAAAAAGAAAAAAAAAAAAAAAAAACTTTACTGGTTCAATCACATACGCTGACCCAGGAACTTTGTTGCTATGTACAATCCTTACGCATCAACCGCGGTATAGCTCGCCCGGCCTGGCTTCGTTTTTGCGTTCTGCGCTAACTTTTTAATCCGCGAGCTGCTGCTGGGAGTGCTATCAAAGAGTTGTTGCCTACATCTTCGAAGAATTATGTGTCCCCGACAACTGGGCCATTCGTCTTTATCAATCATAATCTCGCACCTCGGAATATTAGGTATGCTTGACAAGCCTGTCGATTCTGGCTGATGACTGAAACGGGCTGATATTCCTTCCACTTTGGGTATGCAGCGATGCATAACTTCTGACAGGAAGGCTTGCCCAGGCTCTTATGCTTGGTGTACAGGCGATGGGATGCCAGATCCAAACAGATTATTGGACCGGCTTCCTTCAACGCGGAAATACCTCATTCAGAGTTGACATGATCCCTGGATATGTTTAGATGGACTAAGTGAGAAACTACACGGCGCCTTCGGCCATACGTCTCCAAAATAAGGCGACTATAGTTTGGCAGAGAGAAAATTCCATCCATGAGCCCTTATTAGGACCAACCATTGAACTCGACGTGACGGTTGAGGCCAGTGTGCATCTCGCCCATCACGCCTGTTAGCCTTCCAACACCCAATGCCTCAACAGTGCAGGCCGTCATCTACCTCATAGGCTAGACATAATTTCACGAAAGATGAAGTGTGCTGATATTAAATATCCACGCTCGTGCTGTAGGGTTTAGTCTCCTGAGAAACCCTCAGCAAACAGCTGTTACGACACCAAGAATGAGGCAGTATACCTCGCTGCAGCATAACAGCCAAGTATGTGAAGTTCATTGCGCAGTTCGTGAACGATCTACGGAGCAGAACATGTGAAATACATTGATTGCGCAGACAGTAGAGGAACAATATGAGAGCCTAAGTGGACAGCAAAGGGATTACAGCGTCCGGGTTCGGGTATTGGTCGTGTATGCTGCTGCTGAGTATTCAATGACTCAGCTCCGCAACCCCTGTTTCAGCACCCGTCTCTGTTTGGTGCTGACCTGTGAAAAAGGCCCCGGCGTAGAAGAATTGAACCTCCTTGCATCTGAAGGGGGTGTGCATGAGCCACGAGGGCGGCTAAATTGTTAAAAGTTTAAACGAGACTCTCGGAAGTGCAAATCCGAGGTTTCAAGAGGAAAATTGCTCACACAAAGCCTAAGCTGGCCAATGCATTCGATGTAAATGACAAGTTTGAATTCAAATTCCAACAATACGAATCGGAGTCCTCTCCGAAACGAAAACGTCAAACGTGTCAATTACAGATCTGCGAATGGCGTTGTAACCCACGGCGGGCAGTGTTGGCCTCGACCCCGTGACCGCTTTGAATCAGAAGACGGTCTGGAGCTCTAGTGATATGTCACAATGTAGCTTGCGCTGTGGACCCCGACAAAGATTATAAATCCATGTTCATTAGCACGAGCCGTCTCTTTTAGGGCTCCCACACTTTCTCCTGCGCCAATTCTTCGAAATGGCATCGAGATTCGGAGCTCTGATTGAAATTGACAGCTCTTCTGCTGTCACGGAGCCAGCGGCTGTCGCTTACAAAGACTGGTCGAGGACCGGAAACCTGCCTGATGAGCTGACTCAAGAAGGTCCGGCGGTTCCCTTGGAAGAATTCTCTGGGACACGGACACCAGCAACGCCGCAAGATGTCGAGAGCGCACCGCAAACGCCCCGGGAAGCACCTGCATCGCCAGTAAATTTAGTCACTAGCCTCACCAATCCGCCCCAGAATCGATGGCGCTTTATCAGCTCCTGCTTGATGTTCTTTGCCCACGGAATGAGTGACAGTGCTCCGGGTGCTCTGATCCCGTACATAGAGAAGGCATACAACATTCAATATGCCGTGGTGTCGATGATCTTCGTTGCCAATGCCGTTGGCTTCATTACGGCTGCGCCTCTCACTCATTTATTGGATACCCGTCTGGGCCGGTCCAAGACCGTGATGCTCTGTATGTCACTTCTGATAGCTGGCTACGTGGCTATCCTGGTACATCCACCTTTTGGAGTAGTGGTTGTCAGCTACTTTGTTATCGGACTGGGCTTAGCCACCATGCTATCCTTGAACAATGTCTTTCTAGCGAATCTGGACAAGGGAACAGAGATCCTTGGTCTGGCTCACGGCGCATACGGCATTGGAGGCACTGTCGCGCCCTTGATTGCCACAGCAATGGCCTCCAATGGAATACGCTGGTCCTACTTCTTTTCCATTAATATCGCCGTTTCCTTGGTGAACGTCTTTTACGGCGGCTGGGTATTCAGGAATTACGAGAAGGACAACCCGCTACAACTCATGACTTCCTTGCAACGCACTGCTTCTCATCGCGAGGACGGCGCATTAGTACGCAAGAAAAGTCCACTCAAGGATGCGGTCAAAAATACAGTGACGCTGTTGGGCGCCTTGTTCATCTTCGCTTACCAAGGTGCCGAGGTGAGCAACTCGGGATGGATCGTGTCGTATTTGATCAACTACCGCAACGGCGATCCGGCGCAAGTCGGTTACGTCAGCTCCGGCTTCTGGGCGGGTATCACCATCGGGCGACTTGTGCTGACGCACTTTGCGCGGAGGATCGGAGAACGAGTAACGGTTTTGGCGCTCACAATCGGCACCATCGTCTGTCAGATTTTGACATGGCTACTGCCAAACATCATCGGTCAGGCGGTGGCGGTGGCCATTGTCGGCCTTTTGCAGGGGCCAGTCTACTCGTGTGCAATGGTTATTTTCAACCGTCTTCTGCCACGCAACATCCAGACGACCAGCATCGGGCTTTGCGGCGCCATGGGCAGTAGTGGCGGGGCCATTGCTCCGTTCGTGACAGGACTGGCAGCCCAGCAGGTTGGCACAGTCGTCCTCCATCCTATCTGTCTGGGCTTGTATGGGACCATGGTGGTTAGCTGGCTATGTCTGCCTCGGGTTCCGAAGCGTTCCGAATAAGCGCCCTCTCCGATCGGCCGTTTTTTGTCCTATCACCTGGCGTCCGTTTTGCCGGGTGGGATCCATCGACGGCCTTTGGATACTCAGCGTGGGATTCCTCCTATTTGGGTGTTAGGTCAGAAGAACGTACTATCCTGGAATGACCAGAGTTTGTTCTTGGGATCATGGAACGATTGTGGCACAAGCAGGTCTTGTTCGTGACGGAATGTCTTCTCATGCATGTACTTACGCAAGTGCTTTTAGAATTTAGGAGTTGAGGACAATAAAAATTGGATGAATTGGAGCCCGGACATTTATGTGCCCTAAACTTGTAATGTTCAGTGGTTCCATAAGCGCCAATCAAAACGGACGACGGAATAGCTTATCCCCCTCAAGCTTTCGGACTTCTGCCTCTCTCGAACGTTGATAGTAGTACCCTAAGCATGGTGTAAACTTTGAAGCACTTTCACGTGCAATTGATGCAAGGTTCATGATCTCAATAGGCTTCCGAGCCTCGGGACAGTGGATTTGGTCTCTATCGCTTGGCTCGGCATGGCTTTAGGTATTGGAGAGTTTCCCATCCTGTACTGTACCCTCACGGAAACTTTGGGAACAAACCATGGCGAATAGGTATCGTGTGCCACCACGGGCCTGCTGAAATTGACTGACATCAGGGGATGCTCCTGTGGTGCCTGATTCAAGCAGGAGGCTTGATGTAACGCATCAAACCGTGCCTTTCAGCTGTCACTTCATGAGAACCGACTAGGAGATACTCTATGAAACGATCACTCGGCCCAGAGTCAGCACCACTTTCCAGCTTGAAATGCACACCCCTTTTCTCTGTTCCACGGACCGAAGGTTTTTCCGTCCAAACCCCCAACAAGCGTTCCCACGAGCGAAGCGTCAACTTGCGTTCAAAAACTCTCAGATGTGCTCATCATCATTTGCATTGCCTGACGCCGCTGGAAAGTCGGTATGTCTGGGATATTGAAACGCAGTAGAAAGCTTCCTGCGGACAAGAGGTAGGCACCTTTTAGGGTAACCCACAAAACCCTGCGCCAGTTATCAAAATCCCGTCCCTGTCTTGGGCCAAGGTTACAAGCGTAAGATGCCGTAAAATATTGTTTATTTTGCAATTGAGCAATGGCCAACCTGTCAAGAGAGTCCGTTGTCTCCCGGTTAATTATAAGTCGCGCGGCGGCGCTTTAGTTACTACGCCATTTCCTCTCATTGCGCCAATTCTTCGAACTAGAAGAAGCTAGAAAATAGAAGAACCATGGCCGAGTTGAAGGCCAAAAACTCTCGACGAGAAAGAACGATTGTTCTTATGTATCATGGGGGTTTGATCCGAGCAGCTCGAACCTGTGCACTGCGAGCGTTTTTAGGTTAACTTTGACACAGGAAAAGGACAGCCGATAGCCTCAGTGCCTCAGGCCTCCTGCGCTAGTCCCGTTAGGGACTAGCGCAGGAGGCCTGAGGCACTGAGGCTAGACAGCCGACAGCGGGGACCCAGCTTACATAATAGACGTTGAGGGATGAGGCTATTTCTGCCTGAGGCATCAATGCAACTACGAGTGGGATGACCTAAGCCTGCCTCGTTCTGCGACCGTAAAGGGCCTGTTTTGCCTGATTCCAGCCCATTCGACCATCAGCCCACCGAAAGCCCGCTTTCTCTGAGCAGAAAATCTCACATCAGGGAGAGCAACTTGGGTCTAGCTTTCGCCGTTTGTCCAATCATCCTCCCCCGAGCGATCTGTCCGTGACCGTCAACCCCCCGCACGACTCCCGGATCGCCATCGGGCGGTCGTCAGTAATTGACAGGCCTGCCCGGTTTTTGGATAACTGCTTCGTTGCATTCATTTGCGCCGTCCGGGAAATTAGAAGGGAAGGGATAGCGATTCACCATGGACAACGACGAGTTGCTGGCCTCGGTCTACCGCAAGATCGAGCGCGAAAAGGCTCTCATTGCTGCCGCGACTAACATGCGGCAGTCAACTGACAATCCCTTGGTGCAGCAGCGCGTCGATGCGAACATCCGTGATGGACGCAAGAATATTGCCTACTTGGAGGAGAAAATCCGGGAACTGCAGCTGCGGAAGAGCAATGCCGGCGGTGCGTCGCAACAGGCTGGGGACGCCGGGGGTCAAGGGGACGGCGCGGCACCCCCGCCGCCGCCCAAGGACGGCCTTGGCCAGTCGGGCGACTATGGGGATGTCGGCCCTGGTGGTTATAGCCAAGGCGGCACCGGTGCAATGCCGGCCCGTGCTCCCTTCGCGGATCCGCGGCCCGGGGGCCCGGTTCCCAAAGCGAGACCAAACTATAGCAAGCTGGGTACGCGTTGGCTGACGCATGCGAACGTGACCGCAGAGAAACTGGTGCTAATCTGACGCAATCTGAACATGGCAGACTTGATTAAATATGATACCCCTTATCTCGGCCCGAAGATTCAGCTCATGCTGTCTCAGCTCGAATTCAAGCTTAGCGTGGAGAAGCAGTACAAAGCAGGAATCGAGAAAATGGTCCGACTGTACCAGGATGAAGGCGACAGGAAGAGTCGAGCCGATGCGGAAGGTCGCCGCATCGAGAGTAATCAGAAGATCCAACTTCTCAAGCAGGCCCTCAAGAGATATGAGGATCTTCATGTCGATATTGAATCGGCAGATAATGATGGTATGTGCGCTCTCCGGCCGGCTGAGAGCTTGAGATTGGGCTTACCTAGTACAGATGACAGCATCAATGCGCCGAATATCCGCAAGCCTCTCACTGGGCATCTGACGCTGCGCATCCATGCAGTAAAGGATGTAGACCATGCTGCCACATCAAGATTCTCTCGGGGACCTGAAACCTTCGTCATTGTCAAGGTCGAAGATACTATCAAAGCGCGAACCCGCGCAACGAGAAACGACCGGTGGACCGACGAGAACTTTAGCATCGACATTGACAAGGCCAACGAGATTGAACTCACTGTGTATGATAAAGCTGGTGATCGTCCAACGCCCATTGGCATGCAGTGGATTCGCATCTCGGATATCGCGGAAGAAATGCGACGAAAGAAGATCGAGTCCGAGTTCAACTCGAGTGGCTGGGTCTCTGCAGACAAGATGAATCAAGGGGCCGACTTGCACGGTCAGGCGGGATCCCAGTTCCCTGGCGCTCCACGCCCCGGAGGTGGCCCAGGTGCCTCAGGCGGTCAGGGTGGGCCTGGCGGGCAGAGTAATCCGGTCATGATTGATTCGTGGTTCTCACTAGAACCTTTTGGCAGAATTCATCTGACGATGAGCTTCGGTAGGTTTTTTTTTCTTTTTGGTCACCCGATCTGGAGCGGTGCGAAGATAGACTGACGCTTTCGCAGCGAAGCAATTGAAGGATCGCCGTCCATTCGACCACGGCTTGAACCGACAAGGCGCAGTCCGTCAGAAGAAGGAAGAGGTCCACGAGAAGCAGGGCCACAAGTTCGTCACACAGCAGTTCTACAACATTATGCGCTGCGCGCTTTGCGGGGACTTCTTGAAGTATGCTGCAGGCATGCAATGTGCCGATTGCAAGTACACGTGCCATCGTAAATGCTATCCGAAAGTGGTCACCAAGTGCATCAGCAAGGCGAACTATGAAACCGACCCAGACGAAGAAAAGATCAACCACCGCATCCCACATCGCTTCGAGAATTTTGCCAACATTTCTGCAAATTGGTGCTGCCACTGCGGGTACCTGCTGCCGTTTGGTCGGAAGAACGCTAAGCGATGTTCAGGTACGTCGATTGGAATGTATATCAATGGTAGGTTGTGCTAACAGAGGATAGAATGCGGTCTTACTTGCCATACTCATTGCGCTCACTTGGTGCCCGATTTTTGCGGAATGTCTATGGAGGCAGCGAACCAAATCCTGGAGACGCTGATCAGGACCAAGAACCTGCAGCATCAGAAGACGCCCAGCATGACCCAACGGAACCTGCGTGAAACTCCTTCTCCAGCGGCGGTGATGAGGGAGCAGGAATACGCTGCGCCTCCGAAGCAACCGTCGACGGAGGCTGTCTCCGCCGCGGCGACGTCGTACGGACCTCCGCAGTCGCCGCCGCAGTCTCCCCTGCAGGCTCAGCGACAAAATCTGCCTCCGCGAACATCGTCTGTTGACCCTGCGGCGCAGGCGGCCGCGATTGCTACTGGCGCGCGTCCGCCGTCACAACACGGCATGGGTAAGGGTGCCCACCAGGTTGTCTTGTTGATCAAAGCTAATGTGGTGTAGACCCCCGAATGGCGCAGCAGCAGCCGCCTATGCATGCGCCGTATGTACCTGAGGCATACGCACGCTATCAGAACCAAGCGCCACCCGCGCCTCCCGCCAAGGTTCCTCCGTACGGCGTGCCGCCCCCAGCGCAGCAGATGCCGCCGCCTCCACACCAGCCGATGCCTCCACAGCCTTATGCAGATCAGCAGCATCAGCAGCAGCAACAACAACTTGTCCAGCACCCGGCGAAGGAGCCACCTCAACAGAAGCCACACCGCCGGATTGGTCTGGACGACTTCAACTTCCTGGCCGTGCTCGGCAAGGGTAATTTCGGAAAGGTCATGTTGGCGGAGACCAAGGCAACGAAGAAACTGTACGCGATTAAGGTGTTGAAGAAGGAGTTTATCATTGAGAACGACGAAGTTGAGAGTACCAAGTCAGAGAAGCGGGTGTTCCTGATTGCCAACAAGGAGCGGCACCCGTTCCTGCTGAATTTGCACGCTTGTTTCCAGACGGAGACGCGAGTGTACTTTGTCATGGAGTACATCAGCGGAGGTGACCTGATGTTGCACATCCAGCGCGGACAGTTTGGGTTGAAACGGGCTCAGTTCTACGCTGCGGAGGTGTGCTTGGCACTAAAGTACTTCCACGAGAACGGAGTCATCTACCGAGATCTGAAGCTGGACAACATCCTGTTGACTCTGGATGGACACATCAAGATTGGCGACTATGGTCTGTGCAAGGAGGATATGTGGTACGGAAGTACGACGAGTACGTTCTGCGGGACACCAGAGTTTATGGCCCCGGAGGTGAGTTCGATCTTCTCCCTCAACCTTGTGACATTGAACTAACAAAAGAAAGATCCTGTTGGATAAGAAGTACGGGCGAGCAGTGGACTGGTGGGCCTTTGGCGTGCTCATCTACCAAATGCTCCTCCAGCAGTCGCCATTCAGAGGCGAAGACGAGGACGAGATCTACGACGCGATTCTGGCAGATGAGCCGTTGTATCCGATCCACATGCCTCGCGACTCCGTGTCAATTCTGCAAAAGCTGCTCACTCGCGAACCGGAGCTGCGGCTGGGTTCTGGCCCGACGGACGCGCAGGAAGTCATGTCGCACGCATTCTTCCGCAACATCAACTGGGACGATGTCTACCACAAGCGGGTTCCGCCGCCGTTCATCCCCACGATCAGCAACCCGACCGACACGAGCAACTTCGACACCGAGTTCACCAGCGTGACTCCGGTTCTTACCCCAGTGCAATCTGGTCAGTACCCTTGTTCCCTCTATTCTTACTTCTCATCTAACCGTTGTCACAGTTCTCTCCCAAGCCATGCAGGAACAATTCCGTGGCTTCTCCTATACGGCGGATTTCGAGTAATCTTGCGTTGTTTGTTTGTGAGGGTTCTTTGTGTTCTTTATTGTCCCCTCTGATTGTTCTTGTTTCTTTCACTTGACACGGTCTTGAATATGATAGCCGTTCAATTTTTCTTTTTCTTTTTTTAAGTTGTCTTCTTGATACGTTATTGTTGTTGATGTTCATTCACGTAGTTTGTGTGATTCATGCCCTCCCTTGAATAATTATTATTCATTGACCGATTCGAGTATGAATGACTACGATTCGTGTTTGTTCTCTTCCTTCTCGATCGGATCCTTTCTCTGTCGTCGAGCACATATATATATCCTGTAGCGAATGCTATAGGCACTTTGTTGTTGAGTGCCTTGTCAAAGAGCCCCCTCTCTTGTTCCAAAATATAATCCCATTTGTTTTTTTTTTTTTTTTTTTTTTTGGTGACGATCAAAGGAATGAGTTCTTGAACTCATGGCAATAAGAACATGTCTACTAGACGTAAGACTAAAATACTATTTGAAATTCCAGATTGAATTCCTATCTCTGGAGGTAATAGCCGATCTATTCGATCATATCCTTCCCCGATGGGACGCGGTATATATCACTCCATGTCTTTCCAAATCGAGCTGATACTCTCATCCACCGCTCGTTCCATCAATTCGAAGAAAAAGGAACATTGACCTGTTTAAATACTGCACTTGATCCCGGCGCGGTGGCGGGAAGTCCGCACATTGGTCAACGAGGTGGTGAAACTCGAAAATGTCCGTCTCGGAGCTCCACCGACGGATCATCCGGCGGCACTATTATAGGAACGAAGCTGAGTACCGCCGGCTGCGGAGAGAGCGGGTGCAGCAGCTCATCCGGAGCGGGGCGGAACCGGAAGAGATTTATCGGCTGGTGAGAGTGAGGATCAGAGGAAGGGAAGGAGCAAACACGGCGGGGGAGAGGGCTCCAGCAGGGTTACGTCACGGTATTGATTTACCACCAAGGGAGGGGACGCAGGAAAGAAAGGTGAATCCGAAAAAGCAAGAGAGAACGAATGAAAAGGGAGGAGATGATGATGAAGATACGGAGGATGGAGGAGTGCGCCTTGCTCCCGAACCTCAACAAGAGAAGGAGACGAGAACTGACCGAGAGGAGCGCCGCGTGGCTAAAATGAGGAAGGAGATTGTGCTGCATATTGTGACGGAGAGGCTCGAAGCCGGTGAGTACCCATTCATCAGCCTCGATGAGTACCGCCAGCTGTGTACTCCGGAGGCGTGCAGGAAATTGATGGAAATGGAGCGGCCCAGGCACAGGGCCAGAATTGACGCGATAAGGCCCAGGAGGTTACAGCGAAAGGAGCAAAGGAAAAGGGCCCGGGAAGAGTAGACCAACCACTGAGAAGAGAGGAAAACCAGGACTGCTAAACGATCGCCTCCCGGATCTTGTCGACCTGCGGCTTCAATTTCTTTGTCGGTTTGGTCCAGTCCTCTTCCCTGACTGAGTCCAGTTGCGTCTCAACATAGAGTGAGTCCGCAGCTGTCGTTCGGATCTGTGTCGTGTAAGTTATCCTTCTTGATACAAATCGAAAACTTGAACCGAATGGATGATTACCTTTGGATATGGATGTAGTAGCATGCTCGCTATTTTCTTCAGTACGTCCGGCCGTACGGAAACACTGCTGCGTGATAGGGCTGCGTAGACCTTGATGGCTGTCTCGAGGCGCTGGATATTGGTCGACTTGAAGTGCGCTTTCTGTACCAGAACATAAAGCTTCCGCAGGACTTTCTCGCCACGCTCGCTGGAAGTCAGTTCTGGGTTCACACAGCTGTCCAGCAAGAAACAGGCAACGTCCATCGCAGGAATAGCATAGCGATCGTCTGCGAGGTTGGTGTCTAGAACCCAGTTCAGGTCGTCCAGAAACTGTAACGTCCACTCCTTTCGCTGCTCTGCTTGACGCCCTTCGAGGACTTCGACAATAGCCATTCGCGATGCTCGGATCAATCCCTCCGTTCCCGCACTTGCGGAGGTCACGAGTCCTTGGACAAGCGATCGCCGCAAACCTTCATCTTTCAGTAGCTCGAGAAGTTGAACGAAGTATTCTACTCCAGAGACCTCGGTGAAGTGGTCAAAGTTCCTATGGTGTTACCGTCAGTATAAAAGTCCAACTGTTGGCGTGACATCGCTCGCACCTCTCTAATCGCGGCATTGTAGGCATCCGCTTCCAGTAGTCCTGCAGACAGAGCCACGCGTTGAATCGCACCTTGTCTAGTTTCTCTGCGGCTAGCCGGCAAATACATCTCATTAACTTCTGAAGATATTCCGGTAGAGGTGCCTCTGGAATGCGCGACTTTTCGAGGGCGGTCGAAACTGCAGCCATAGCCTCCATCCGGATGAGTGACCCAATATCGCCTCGACGGTCGGTTGTATAATCGTTCAGGAACCGGACAAAATGCTCGATAAAACCATCTGTTATTTCTGCATTTTGTTAATCTCAACCTTTGAAACGTGGATTTGCCTCACGTACCCGTCCGGGGAAAAACGTTCACCGCGAGACATTTCACGGCCGCCACTCTTCTGTCAATGTCATCTTCCTCGTCGGTACATTTGACCAGCTCGTTTATGATCAATTGTCGTAGACGGCTGTTCGTAGGAACTGTGTCAAACACCGCGCCCAGCGCAGCGATCGGCCCGCGCCCTGTCGAAGACCTAAAGGTGGCGTGGACCTTTTCGACCCATGAGCTTATAATTTCCTCCTGCTTATCGGCAGGCAGGATATTGAAGAGATTATGGGCTGCTTCAGACATGGCGTCAATTGTAGTTTCCTCCCGGCGTTGGACACACAAGACGAGGACATCAACACTTTTGTTGACCAGCTCTCTAGGTACTTCCTTGCCATTACCAATAGCGCGAATAGCTCGAGACAGTGAAGCGATCAGCCGGGAGCTTGCCTCTGCAATAAACTCTGACCGCGAGGTCCACATTGTAAGCTCCTCATACGACGGTCCCTCTGAAGATGTGAAGATTTCCCACAGTTTCACTACCACATCAAATACGGCATCCCTCTCGGCATTGTTTTCATCGGGGCTGTCTCGATGTGCGATGTAAAACGACACTGTTTCTGCGATCGCCAGAAGACAACCATGTCGTGTTTCGAGGTCATTGCGCGGGATCTCTGCAAGCCGAGAGCGGAGACGTTCTAGAACCACACCGATAGTACGATAGGTGCCGTTCTTGCTCAGTGTTGCAAGAGCTGTAGCCGCCGACCTCCTTGAGTCGGCATCAAATGATCCAATTCCTTTCCAAAACAGCAGCGAATTTACCAAAGGATTCCAGTACAATTCGTCCAAAGAGGCCGCGGCCGATGCGACTGCGGTCATTGCCTTGGATCGCCGTGCCACAGCGGTATAGTCAACCACTTGCACCAACCGGATTCCTTCGACAATAGTATTTGGATGTCGGCCGATCAGTTCTTGCAACGCAGCAGACGCTCCCCGACGGATGTTTCCTGACGGGTCAACGCAAGCAGAGCAAACAAGTTCCACTGCCAACATTTGTAGTACGCTTCCAGATACTTGCTCCGTAGGCACCACCATCGAACTTGTATCAACTGCCTCAAGCTCCTGCGTAGTATATTTCCGTGCCAGTGACCAAATCCCAAAACAAGCTGCGTCTCGAACATTCGTACCAATTGGACTTCCTGTTGGAGACCGCTGCTCGAAATTCAACGCCGAGACTAAACTCCGAAGGATCATAGGCAGCTGACGAGGCGGAGGAGCGCGACGGAAGAGTAGATGAGATAGGGTGAGGATCAAGCCATGCCATCGTTGCGCATCAACGGCGCTTAAATTGGGTTTAAGCCGCTGACCCTGGGCCTCGCTCGCGGGTACTAGGGTCCCATCACTCTTTTCATACAGAATGTTTTCATCTAATGATCCAATCACAGCTTCTACGACCTCTGCTGCCATGTCAACGTCAAGTTTTAGCGTGACAACAGCAAGGGCCTTGCTAGCTGCCATGCGCACAGGCGTGTCCTTGTCAGAGAGTGCAACAAGGAAATAGTCTATTGACTCTTCCAAAATAGACGAGACCCGTTCTTCCGGGACATTCGGGTCACCTTTCTCCGCCAGGCTCATGGCGGCCGTGGTCAAGGTACGGAGGATTTTGATGATGATCTTTCGTGCTGACGCAGATGACCGAATGTGTTCGAAAAGAGGGTTTGGCTCCAGAGCAATTCGTGAAGTTTGGTTGTAGAGCCGCAGGAGAACCGGTGCGAGGTCCGTTCCTTGACCAGACGTAGCCAATCTCGCGATGAACGACAACACTCCGATATAGGTGTACGCAGGAGCGGGCTGTTGTCCAGAATCTGATGGTTCAATAATAGAAACTGCCCAGTCAATGAGTGTATTGAGAAGCCCCAGCCGCTGCATATCCGGGCGTAATGCCAGTCGCGCCAGAAGGGTCGTGGCAGCCTCTCTCTCCTTCGCCGGGCTCACAACGTGGCGAAGGCAAATGGACACTACAGCCTTGGCGAACTTTGGAATGTTGTGTGGCAGTCCCTTGATCTCGTCCAGATTGTCGTAGGGAATCGGAATGCTCTCGGACGAAAGCGTTGCAAGGTCAAAAGGCGCTAGTAGTAGGTGTGACAGCCATAGGAGCATGATATAGCGTTCCTGCCAGTCCAACGGCTGCACTTTAATACCGGATCGTGACAGCGTCTCACTCGGCCGGATGGAGTCCCACTCGATGAACACCCGCAGCATGAGCTCCAGGTACTTGGGTTCGTTGTTCAGGAAACGGCTGATCACCTTGACCCCGCGAACCTTGCACATGGTGTACAGGATCTTGGAGATGGCTCGCGGAAGAGGCTCAAGACGAGTCCGCGTAGGCGCACGGCCATTATCAGAGCCATACAGGTGGCGGTGATTGACTACATAGGCCAGAAAAGCGTCCACCAATGGAGGCAGGAAACTCTGGAGATGTTTGTCCAGAAGCTGTGGCCATTCTTGGAAGGACTCCAACTGTTGATGACATAGTCAGACCGAAGATATAAACAACTAATGGCAAACACTCTTACCAGCTCTATCAATCGTTCATACTTGCGCACCTGAGCCCATCGATGCACAGTGCGCGTGGACAGTTCTCTTGAAGTGTGTTTCCAGAGAAGTGGCGTCAATTTCTCTGCGAACTCCCTCAGCAGGTCATCCGAGACACGCTGAAGTTTAATATCTCCGTCTTCTGGGGCATCCATCACCGCAGTATGACTCCAATTGACCGCAAGGAGTGTTTCAATGTCAGATGTGAAAACTTCAGTGGTTGGGTGACTTCAACCCGTAATCCGACCCGTCTTTGCAGGGAATCGACCACAATCGATCTAGGATTTAAGCAAATAGCTTGGAAATAATGGCCGTACGTAAACAAAGACGCTTGAATAATGGTCAATTTCGACGTCGGGCTGCTTGAGTAGGTATTATGTGTGCGTGGTTGGCCCTTGCTCTTGCCGCAAGAATCGCGCAACGAACTGGCTTCAATGAGTTAAGTCCCCTGATTCCGAACTGAGTCTACTTATTGCCTGAAATGCTGGATTACAGACAAAAACAATTTGGTGATCATCTGTACCGACGACGGAAGAGGGCGGGGCAAAATGGTAAAAAAAAAAAAAAGAGAAATGAAATGCATCGTCCGCGAATCGAACGCGGGCCTCATCGATGGCAACGATGAATTCTACCACTAGACCAACGATGCATTGTTGGGAAAAGGTGTTCAGTTTTGAATATATAAAGTCATATATTCAGAAGCTCAAACAAACCCATGACTATCAACAAGCAGTTCAGCATCGGGCAACTAGCACCTTTACCAGAGCAAGGTACGACGCATAACCACGCCCAAGATGGCGACTGTACGGCCATCGCCCTCGGGCATTCCTCCGAACTGCACGTGAGTATTACCATCTGACCTGGCTCTTCAATCGCTGACTTGACTGGTTTTCTGCAGGGTTTATGTCGGTCTTATCAACTGTACCTGCTGCACATGCCGCAATGCAGAGCTAACCAGCAGATTCCCATAGGTCCGGAATTTAGAGGAAAGGCTCAAAATTGATGAGATTAAAGCCGCTCTAAATGAGCTTTTTTCGGATTACGGCAAAATTCTAGACATCGTCGCGAAGCGAAACCTGCGAGCGAAAGGCCAGGCGTTCGTTGTCTTCGACAATGTCGAGTCCGCATCGCGCGCAATCGAGGAGGTCAACGGATTCAACTTGGTGGGCAAGCCGATGGTCTTGGACTATGCAAAAACCCGAAGCGACGCAGCCGTTCTACACCAAGACGGTCCAGAAGAATTAGAAGCGCATAAGCGACGACGGTTAGCAGAGAAAGGTTCGTTTAATCCAGTCGCATTTGAAGCAGACAGGTCGTACGAATCTGGTACTGATGCGAGTTCATTGATACTACAGAGAGAAGACAAGCACAAGAAGCCCTCGAGGCACAGAAGAAACTCAAACGACCAGCTGGAGCTCAGCAGGCTGACAGCGGCCGACCAGCGAAAGCTGCGCGCGGGGCTGGCCTCAAACCCTCCAGTGCGGCCGCGGCGACTGTCATCCCAGACGAGTATCTCCCTCCGAACAAGATCCTTTTCATCCGAGATTTGCCCGACAACATCGATGCGGAGACGCTCACGTCCGTCTTCGGCCGTTTCGAAGGGTTCCGAGAAGTGCGCTTGGTTCCTGGACGGAAGGGAATTGCGTTCGTGGAGTACGAGAACGAATCCGGTGCCATCAGTGCCAAAGAAGCAACGTCGGGAATGCCAATGGGAGATGCCGGGGTCCCGATCAGGGTCACATATCAGAGACAGTAGATGCATTCAGGGACAACTGCTTAGTCCTTCGGTGTGGCGTTTCGGGGAATCTACGGGGCTTTTTGTATTTTACATCATCTGGTTTGGACAATATACCAGGTCGGAATGTAGCTGTGTCATGAACCGCTTGAATGGATACAAGGACCATTACGTGACTCGATACAGATGGGCACCGCAGGGATCAATTGGGAGCCTTAGAAAATGACATCTTCGTCTTCCTGTCCCAAGATATCTGGTGTTGACTGAGCAGTAGCGCCTGCTGCTGCGTCGCCGTTTGATTTTGCTTCTTGCTCTCGTTTTGCACGGATTTCCGCATCCTGAGCTTCATTATCCCTCTGTTTCTTGTTTGAGACTTTCTTCAGACGGTAAAACTCCTCTCGGTCAAGCTCATCGAGTTCAGAGTTGATGTCTATTCAATATCACTGTTAGCATCCTGCCGTAGATCCTCTGATGGTGAACATACATTTAATTGTGTTCTCGGTACGAGGAATAATGACATGTTCGCTGGGCCAGTTAGCACTCTCCAACAGAGATACAACAATAGTCTTACATTGCGTTCACTGTTATCAAAGTCAGCCCTGTGTTCAAAAAAAATCAAACATTGCGAGTCATACCTCGTCGGTTAACAACTTTGATAACTTCATCCAAGATGACAAACGCCGTCTGCGCGCTGTTGTTAATTTTTTTGAAAAAAATAAGAAGCTGACTGGTCTCGAAGAAGCTCACCTGTAAACTGGCGAGCTCTACAAGCGTCTCAACCGCTCGCGTGTAGGTCTCGCGCGATCGTTGAACCTGTTGCCCTCCCTTTCCCAGACCAGTCAAGCCGAATTCATTAGAGCCCTCTGAGATTACACTCTCGAACTGAGGTAGGAAAACACCAGACACGTTCTCCTGCCTCGTGTGGACACGGAACCGAGCCTGTTTCACTGATTCTTGGATCTGGAACCCGATGTCACCGCCGACGGCATATGTCACCTCGGCCAGCGAGAAAGCGGCGACCTGCATTACACGTCCCATCTTTCGTTTCGCTTCATCGATTCGCCTGGTGATCTCTGATCGACGGTCAATGAGTTGGGTGAAGCTCCCGACGCCAGGAGGATCTTACCGCGAAATCGCCTATCAAGTACGCGTGTGTTAGCAGCAATCACGAGCCTGCGGAGAATACGCCATACTTTGTCAAAGCTTCACTCTTCCTTTTCAGCAGACTATGACCTGTCTCCGCGCCCTTGAGCTTGCTCTTCATCAACCCGAGTGATTGGCGGGTTGGGAAGACAGCTTCCCGGCCCTGATTCAACCCAGTTAGTAAAACGTTCTCGAGCCATTACAGAGCCTCGAACTTACTGCTCCGGCTGACATGATTGCGGTTCCAGTCCAGCACTTGAACCAGGGTGGATTGCATCACGAGAGCTTGGGCCGATGCGGGCCACTGTTATGGGACCTGGGCGGTTATCACGTGACTCAGTGCCCGCCTTGAAGCGTGACTTTGATGCTGTCTTGCGATGTCCTTGAGAATCCTCTCCGTCCCGCGCTACTCCGTCGCCCGGCGTTTCCTACGCGTGAAGAGCTTCTTCACGACTGTGCGAAATGCCAGGGACCCTACTTCCACATAGATTGCAGCGGCAACCCGCACAAATGGAGCGGGGATCGTCGTCCGGACCCGACCTCTTCTTGATCGTAAGCTACCTGCGTGTTTTCGGGCCGGGTGCCAGCTAATTGAGGCATAGACAGAAGGGGACGTGGTCTACGAGCAGGATATCCTGAGGGACCCGTACAGCATTAAGCCCTGGCTGGCATACATCGAACACAAGCAAGAACATGGGTCCCTCTACGAGCAAGCTTTCGTACGGACTTTCCCTGTCCGTGAGTTGGGCGCTGCTAATCATGGCATTAGGTAATGGAACGCGCATGTAGGCAGCTTCCGAGGTCCTACAAGTTGTGGAAGATGGTAAGCCCACAAGCCCACCCTCCATCGGCCCCTCTTGCTCATTGTCAATGTAGTACCTCGAATTTCGCATCAACCACTTGCGAGGTCTGAATCCTGCCAAACATCGTGCTGAATACCAGAAAGTCAATGGACTCTTCGAAAGGGCGCTCATTCTTCTCAACAAGATGCCCAAGATTTGGGAAATGTACCTCTCGTTTCTCCTGCAGCAGCCACTCGTAACGCAAACTCGGCGAACGTTCGACAGAGCACTCCGAGCCTTGCCGATAACACAACACAATCGCATTTGGAAGCTCTACAAACAGTTTGCGCGATCTGCATCTGGTGCAACTGCGGTGCAAATCTGGGACCGGTACATGCAGATCCACCCAGAAAATGCCGAAGACTACATCGAATTGCTCGTTGATCTTGGTTACTACACGGAGGCAGTCAAGAAGTATATTGACATTCTGAACGATCCTAAATTTCAATCCAAGCACGTCAAGAGCCACTTTCAGCTGTGGACAGAGATGGTGGACTTGCTCGTGTCGAAAGCCAAGCAGATCGATGCCAGCCCACATAGTGGTATCGATGTCGACGCCATTATCCGCAGCGGCATCAACCGATTCTCCGACCAAAGGGGCCGACTCTGGGCCGGTCTGGCTACATACTGGATCGCCAGGGGGAATTTCGAGAAGGCGAGAGATGTTTTCGAAGAAGGAATCACGACCGTGATGACGGTGCGTGACTTTACTCTCATCTTCGATTCATACGTTGAATTCGAAGAGTCTGTCATCAGCAGTCTTATGGATGAGGCCGCAAAGCGGTCAAAGGAAGGAAAGGTTGACGAAGACGCGGACTTTGAGCTTGACTTGCGCATGATGCGATTCGAGCAACTCATGGATCGACGGCCATTCCTGGTGAACGATGTCCTATTGCGACAGAATCCCAACAACGTAATTGAATGGGAGAAACGCGTTGCGCTATGGGGGGACAATAAGACAGAAGTTGTCAACACATACACAGCGGCAATTGCTACGATCAACCCGAAGAAAGCGCACGGAAAGTTTCATGAACTTTGGGTAAACTACGCCAAATTCTACGAGAAAGGTGGCGACCTTGATACGGCCAGAGTGATTTTCGACAAGGCTGTCAAGGTCCCCTTCAAGACCGTTTCCGAACTGGCGGAGACGTGGTGCGAATGGGCAGAAATGGAACTCCGCAACGAGAATTTTGACAGGGCCGTCGAGATCATGGCGAAGGCAACGCAAGCGCCGAAGAGATCCAACGTGGATTACTTTGACGAAAGTCTCACTCCGCAGCAGCGAGTTCATAAGAGTTGGAAACTCTGGAGCTTTTATGTGGACCTGGTCGAAAGTGTGGGCACTCTGGAAGAAACCAGAGCGATTTATGAGCGAATCTTTGAGCTGAAAATTGCCACCCCACAGACCGTGGTCAACTATGCGAATCTCCTGGAGGAGCACAAATATTACGAAGAATCCTTCAAAGTCTACGAGCGGGGTCTGGATCTTTTCAGCTACCCGGTTGCATTCGAGTTGTGGAACTTGTATCTTACCAAGGCGGTTGATCGAAAGATCAGCATCGAACGGTTACGAGATTTGTTCGAACAAGCCTTGGATGGATGTCCGCCTAAGTTCGCCAAGACCTTGTATCTGATGTACGGGAACCTTGAAGAGGAGCGCGGACTGGCGCGACATGCCATGAGGATCTACGAACGGGCAACACGGGCGGTTGCGGATGAGGACCGCTTTGAAATGTTCAACTTTTACATTACCAAGTCCGCGTCGAACTTTGGATTGCCGTCGACACGACCCATCTACGAACGGGCAATCGCAACACTTCCAGACAACGAGGCCAAGGACATGTGCCTGCGGTTCGCCGAGATGGAACGACGACTAGGCGAAATCGACCGGGCGCGGGCCATCTATGGTCATGCTTCACAGTTTTGCGACCCACGCACAAACGCGGAGTTCTGGCAAAAGTGGGAGGCCTTTGAGGTGCAGCACGGCAACGAAGATACTTTCAAGGAGATGCTGCGAATCAAGCGCAGTGTGCAAGCTCAGTACAAGTAAGTTTTGACGACTCCAAGCCATGAGTGGCGAACAAAAATGCTAACAAGGTTTACCAGCACGGATGTCCACTTCATCGCCTCGCAGGCCATTGCCCGAAGCCAGCAACAACGGGCAGCCTCCGAAGGAGGTGGAGAGGGACAAGACTCGGAACGTGCCGACGCGATGGCCGCCTTGGAGCGTCAAGCTCGTGCCCCGGCAGGCTTCGTTGCCGCCAGCACCGGACCGGAAGGTGGTACACGGACAACAAGCCAGCAAACAGAGGAGAAAAAGGCTGCACCGCCAGCCAACGTCAATCCTGACGCGATCGATCTTGACGGTGAAGACATGGCGGGCTGATCGGGTGTAGTTGAACGGCGTTTGTCATCCAGTGAAAGTCACAGAAAGGAATATTGAGATACTCTTCGCAATGTAATACTACTAGCATCGCTGCCGCGTTTCTTTGTCTTTCTACTAGATGTACCCGTTCATTCTTGTCTAACTCCTCTGTCATCTGGAGAATATCAATCTTAAAATTGATCGGGGAAAGGCATCCGCGAGACCGCCGAATTAGAGAGACGTCACGACGATCTCTGAGTACAACGAAATTCAACGTTCAAGAGTTCCTCTTTGTTCGGTCACATACTGTTGACAGCATTAATACCCAAAGCTTCAATTATTTTTTTTTTTCTCCTTCCGAATGTCCATTTGCCATTCTAGAGTCGGGTAGCATTCTGAGAAATGAAGAAGGTGTGGACATTAAAGAGCCTAACCCGGCCGATTGACTTCGACTGGGGACTCTGATGACGTCGCTCAAGATAAACAGTTGTTAATCATGAGCCAAGCGGTTGATCTTGAACCCTCTTGCATGGCACAGTAGAAGATCGCATTCCATCGATGTTGTCCGCCGCAAGTAAAGTCAGTACGACGAGTAGATACCTGAAGTCCTTGTACACGTAGTGTTCCCTGAATTCTAGTCACCTTCTTTCGAAACAGTACTGGAGGTTCCATTAGCGTATCAGTAGCCGTGGCCTAGTATCCGCGATGATGTATTCTGACGCCCGTAAGGAATAGGTATTAGTATTTGCGTTCATTGAGAATCTCCGTGTCAACCACAACACCACTCGAGTCTTTTCGACATCAATCATATGGCCATCCCTATCGCAATAGCCACGAACGAAAGATAAAATAATATATTTACCGGAAGTTCCACTGACATTTTAAAGTCACCCAGGCCAGGCAGTCTCCCGTGTGGACACTCACTACCGCGCAGAATGACAGATTTCCGGAAAGCCCCTCATACTAACTGCTGTCATACTTATTGCAGAGGTATATAAAGGGGAATCGAAGCCCCGATGTGTAGGACATGCGATATTGCAGGAATTAGCACCTGAGATACTACTTGGTCCATCAAACACCCATGCATTTACCTATATGTTCTGATCAAAGACATAATGGGAAACAACCAGAATACTAAGAATCGCCTGGGTAGTCGACAAGGCAGAAGACCTACCTAGAGAAGTCCTCGAAACATATCCAGCCGATAATAGCCATGACAAGGTCGACTGGCTGCATATCGGCACAAAGCCAAACGCGGACGGAAACTGGTCACTCGAGCTGCAGATTCGAATCCGCAGTCCAGAGTATCCAGGTCGTGCAGAACTTTTCCATTGGAATCAGAAAGCGAATCTGTCACCGGAAGTGAAGATGTACAAAGACAAAACACCGGGTTCTTTCTTCCAAAAGTTCGAACAAGCAACAAATGTCAGCCTTGGATACACACCCGAACCGTACCTTCAGTTGACGCAAATGGAAGAGCCACACCGGCACCGGCCATAACGAAAGAGATAAATCGATTCAGCGCGGCTATGTTGTTATAGCGGACTTCGGAACTCGAGGAGTGGAACCAGGGTACATCTATATCGTCGGCGGAATGCTCGAAATCATGGGCATTGGACACATATATGTGCTCCCTCCGTTCGGGGTCACGTATGATGCCGAATCGGGCAGGCTCAAATCCCGGTACGTGTCACGGGTGAAAGACACCCGGGAACCGTAAGGATAGTATAAGCACCAGAATAAAGCTAGGATATCAGGCTTTCAAGTCATCATAGATTAATATTTGCCTTTTCTTGACCACAAACTGTTTCATTTTCTACCGAACTAGACTGTTATGTCGCCAATGCCAAACTAGACTAATTTCGAACTTATCTACGCAAAGTACTAACGTTACCTATCACTTCTGCGTGATTTTAGAGCGAACCAGCGAAGTCAAATCCTGGATTTAGAGTTAGGGTTGATGACCAATTGATGGAGTCGAAAGTAAATGGATCGTACAGTATTGACGTTTGGCAAACTCATTATTCGCACGAACCACTTATGTACACAATGGCAATGGGATGCCGTGGGTCTGCAAGGTCCTACGGTAGCGTGTGCTTAGTGGTCGTTATTCTTACCTATAGAGTAGATGTGCGCGTGGAAACGAGTTTCCGAGATCCATCTGTAGAACTCTCCGACTCTGACCTCGGTGGCGAGGATGGTGCGGAAGATTACCTACAAGATAGCCTTGCCACAGAAATGTGCAGATATCTGATTTGGATCTGCTGCGTTGGCAGGCTTGTCGACTTGCGCAACCGGGTAGCTTTGCTCTCTCTCCGTCCATCGTCTCGTTGCCCCTTGTTCTTGCATAGCCAGGCACCCATCGTACAATGGTTTTCCTACCGGGATGGTATGATGGGCGGGCTCCCGTTTCTTCCACCTCTCTGTCGCTTGCTGGAAGCCTGGAAGGCTTGGAATGTTTGTTGGCTTGAGGTAATTTCGTGTGTGCTTAAGGTTTGGGCTCCTGGGTTGTCCAAGCAAAACAGCCCTTGTGGCCCATTTCGCTCTTACCGAGATGTGACCAGTTTCCACGACCGGATGGGCCCCAGCTGAGCGATTGGGCCTGTTGGTGGCCGATCCGTCGGTAAACACTATTAGGCTATGGTGCTGATATGACGCCCATCCTTGGCTGGGACAAAGCCTTACGACTATGGAAACGAGGCTGACCGCATCAGAAATAACCAATCTCACAGAAAAGGCAAATTCTTCTCCAATTACCTGTTTTCCAGTTTGATTTAAAAGATGTCATATATATACCAGCTACCGAGTTGAGTGATATTACACAAAAAGCGGCGGCGCAACAATGCAAGGAACACAACGTCCACCAGCAAACTGGAAGCCCTGGCAGATCAGCCTTTATCTTCTGATTGCTCTCATCGTTCTTGCACCTGCAACTATTGCGGTCATTGAATTTCTCGTCTTCCATAGCAATAAGCCCGTTGAGTGCGCCGAATTCCCCTCTCAATGGCAAGCCTGGTATACCGCCAACCACAGTTCCACGGACCATATCCTCCCACTCGACCTCAGCAGTGTGCCGTGTCACAACAACCTCAAGTCGAGCAAAACTGGCTTTCTCATATTTCAATCTGCGGGCTCGATCTCACCGTCATACAAGTTCCTCTGGCTCTACTTTCCGAGTATATTCGCTGTCATCTATGCACTCTTTTGGCAAATTATTGACGGTGAGGTCAAACGCATCGAACCCATCTACAAGACGTCCCGACCAGGAGGCGCGAGAGTGGGCCCGACGCTCTTCAGTGAATACATAAGCTGGCCGCCAATATTCTCGCCCATCCAAGCTCTCCGTCGTTGCCACTGGGATGTCCTTTGTTCCTCTTCGATATATGTGTTGATAGGCTTTATCACTCCGGTTCTGCAGACTCAGATGTTCCAAATCCAGTCACAAGGATTTCAGGTTGGTTATATAGAGAAATTTTCTGGTCGGTTTCAGCCTTTTACAAAGCGTGGATCGAGCACCAACATTACATATGTCGAGGGACCTCTTCTTGGAATCTTCTGGGATGATCCCGCAAATTTTCCACACGCATTTCTGTGGAAGGACCGTGCAGAAGGCACGTTCCGTAACGTCGCGTATCTTGACCCCGTCAGAACAAGAGCACAAACAATAGTCTTGGGGGTTACCGTGCTGTTTGCCTTACACCTTTTACTGCTTACCCTGAAAAGGTGAAAAGGTCAAGCGGCATGCCAGGACCGATGCATGGCCCGGCTGCTCTTGCTGCTTGCGCCAGCGTTGACTCCGAATGCTTGAGGACTCTTAAGGAAATCACGGAACCGAACAACCAGGACGACAACCGAAATCGAAGAGTTCACCTCGGCTGGAGATATTTTGATGGTCGGTGGCAATACAACTTGTGATTTACCGAAGAAGCGGGACGAGGTCAGAAACGATTATTCTTCGCAAAATCCAATAAAGTATCACAGTAAAAGGGAAGCAAACTGGGACTCTCAATGTTTTTTCTGTTCAGTGGCTGCTGGTTCGCAGCCCTTATCGCTGGTATCTGCGCTTGGGGCGAAACCCTAGATACCGTACCTTTACGAAAAGTCGGGCGCACGAAGGGAAATTCGCCTCCGGAGTCAGTGTTGGTCTTCACTGCATTGTCTAAAGCCCTTTGGAAAACTCTTGAGAGGTGGATGCTGAATTCTGTATTCTTTTGGTCATTCTCTGTGGGGCCCCAAAAACCCTGGCCTCTTCTGGCGCGGGATTATAGCACGTTTCCCCCAGGAGCTGTAACTGTTCGGGCCTTTCTCGACAGGCAGTACTTGCTTCCTTCGTGACTTTCGAGTCTCTACTTCTTGAAACAGTTCTTATCTGTGTCGGTATCCTGACGTCAACAGAGGAAGTCCCAGGCTTTCCACCGAAGGACATATCCAACGTTCGGATTATAGGAATTGCGTTTACTTCCCCGATTCTTGCTACTTGCGTGTTTCTCACATTTATTCTACCTCCAGTTACATCGGAGTTGCTGTGGATACCTACTACCATTGGTGCTCAGCTAGCCCATGTTTGCTGGTGCCCTAGGTTGCTACAGGATCTGCAGCCTCTTTCTGAGATGATGGATTCCCGTGCGCAGAAGGCTTATCTTAAAAGTTTGGATCGCTCGTACATGGCATATCAGAGCGAATTCAGGTTGTACCGCGGTCATTTTGAGTAATGCCCTCGGGGCACTTAATGTGGACGAAGTTTATGGATCGAATTAACTTTCGGGCTCTTTGTCTTTTAGGTTGCACGGTCTTCTTCGTGTTTAATGTGTGTTACAATAGTACTTTTTTTGCGGGCTTTTACGATAATCACTCTTTCAAAAATGCATGATAAGCGCCGCGTCAATTCATTATCAAATGGAGACATTAGCTGCGGTTGCCTGCAACCAACGAAGGCAGATCCAGCTCCTGATCATCGCTTTTCTCTCCATTGGCGCCTAGCGACCACGGCTCCTCAGTCCCAAACAGTCTAACATTCACGTACTCCGTGTGCTCGACTTACAAGACGGATAATGATGACGATGGTGGTTATATTATTGATCAGAAAATGTCGTTCTCCCACCTGGGCCCCGGGCTGGCGGTATCTCTCTCACTCGGCCTGATGCAGCTGCTGGAGTGAGTGCACTCTACTATCACTGGTTCCAGACACGGAAAATGTGCTAGCAGTGATATGCCAGCTGCAGGTTCAGGATGTCAGGATGTCTCATTGTGCTTGATCGGGGAGTTCCCAAGTTCATAAGGAGCATAATTACTTGCACAACGACGACAATATTCGAAAAGCTGTTCCACTTCTTGGCTAGTATTTGGACTTTGAGCTCGTGATTTGTTCATCGTCACCTGTAGCTGATGGCAAGCTGAATGTATTCAATTCTGGATGTGAGTTTGAAAAGAGGAGAGGGGGGAAATGCCGAGTATTCTCGCAGGGCAGCTGCCCTGAGCGTTCGGATCTTGGTATTTTTCAGTTATGCGCATCGAAATAGACATCGAAGGAGAACGGGTACGCAAAATGCATTGACATAACATTGATCAATGCTTTGGCCTTGCATCGCGAGCTTCAGAGGCGGCCGCTTAAGCAGACGTAGGTAAGCGGAGCTTTGTGTAGGTCCCATGTCGGGCAGATCGCTGCAGGATACGCAAGTTATTGATGCAAGCAATTAAAGGTATCGTGCCGTCTCAATCATCATATCTTGATCATTGATTATCAATATCGCTGCACGGTTAAGTTCACCAGTATCTAGGACGAATATCTGAACAATAGCACCGGAGCAAATTAGGGCTAGGGCTAGTTACTTACGCCAGTTGACCCTACCCCAGGGACGCCAGGGTGCCAATCATCTCTTCCTGAAAACCCCAAAGGTCAATTCCTGTAACGTTATGAGTCATTTACTTTCCTCTGGGAATTGTAACTAGGAGCTTATATAGGTACGGGTATCGTGGCTCGCCGAGGACCTCTTTTTTCCGTTGTTTGGACAGTTTGCTACCTAAAGCCGCTCTTGGGAATCTTCGAGAGGTTCACAAAGGAACATCAATGAAATTCTTTGTTGAATGAATACGGATACAAATTCGCACAAAAACATTGCACGATTACGGAAGAGATTGGCCGGAACAATTATCGATGCTGGCTGATGACGGACTATTCCGTCAATTCACCTATGATTGCTTTTGGTCTCGTTGGGTATTAAGGAGGTCAGTTTTGAGCTCATGAGTCACATACACACTCAAGCTTGTACCCTTCGATATTTAAGCTTCTTTTCATTCATTAACAGCCAGCTTGTTCGCAGAGGAATTCCGAACACCATGTCGTTCATCAAGAATCATCTAACTAGAGGGAAGAAGAAGGGAGCATCCGAAGCTGTGGAGGATAGCTTCGACCCTTCGTCCCGCTCGCCATATTTCAATGATTCCCCAGGGATGATCAATCGCGGTGTTAGGTTAGACTGGATGTACGTTCCGCCAGGAAACGTGATTCGTGCAAATCGCGACAAAGATCCGATGGACTATTTGAAATCCTCGCGTTTTGAGCTGCGGATCCTCAATCTGCCGCCACTCAAGCCGGTTGCCCCTGGCACTAATCGGACTGTGAAACTCGACCTCCGCGTGACGGGTATGAAATGCCAATCCTGGGATGACTGGAACAAAGTCGACAACAGGGTTGTTCTTTCCACGAACGAGTTGGAACTTCGGGGACCTCAGGGGATGGAAGAACCAGTGGGATACTGGCCTGCTTCGAATACTCGCCGGTTCTACATCGTGATTGAAAAACTCCGAGTCCCCTTTGGACTGTTGAATCATACCTATTACATCGAAGGACATCTTCAGATCGAGGGACTTGATTTTGAACTCTTTCCGATGCCTTTCCCGGTTTGGTGCAATCCTGTTACGGGTTCTCCTCTTCCTCTGGATGACCGTATTTATGAGTTTGGTAAATCGAAGCCGCCGGAAGAGGCAGGAAGTGCTGATGATACATTGTGCCGAGGGCCAACTGTGTATGGAGAGATTCAGAAACGGCATTTGACTACTAATATTATACCATTCATCAAGAAGTTACTAACCAGATGGAAGAAAGAGACAGTTACATCTGTTCTGGAGAAGTACAACCCTTTGTACCGCTCGGCTTATTTCAATGACTATTCCGGCATGAGCAATGGAAAAGTGAAGCTCGACTGGATGTACATTCCGCCCGAACGATCTGCTCATGCCAACTGCGACGGGGATGCTAGATCCATGCACTTGGAACTGCGAATCCTTAATCTCCCATCCCTCGAGCTACTGCCCCGTGGTGTCAGCCGCACAGCAAGACTCGATCTGCGTGTGACCGGCAAGAAGTGTCAGGTAATTGATGACTGGCATGAAGTTCCGAACACGCTCATTCTTCAGCCGGAAAACTGGAAGCTTCAGAGCCCGGATGAGATGGAAGCGCCGGCGGGGCATTGGCCTGCTCTAAAGAATCCTAACACTCGCCGGTGCTATATTGTGATTCCGAAATTCAATATTGACCACGCAATGCTCGATCATGTTTATTTTGTCGAAGGAAAACTTCGAATTCAGGGGCACAATCGTGAACTCCTTTTGCGGCCTTTCATGGTCTGGTACAATCCTCAAACGGGTCGGCCTGAGCCAGTCAGTTTTGGTGTTTACGAGTTTGGGAAATCTGAGCCCGAAGAGGAGGAGGAAAGCATTGATGCTACGCTCCAGCGAGTTGTGGCTGCATTTCTCAAGGCTGACAAAACAAAGTCGGGTAGTAAGCAGTGAACTCTACAAACATTTCTGTGTCTGATGTATGTAGAGGATTTTTAAAGTGAATATTTCAAGGCGCCATATCAGCCAGATCATCAAGTCCTGATCATTGATTGTTATTCTCGCTACACACTTCGACCAACCTACGGAAATTCAGTGTTCAGCACTGGTTCAAACCAGGGTTAGGTAGGATACTAAGGGTCGTTATTCCAGTTGACTTTACCTGTGACTAACCAAACCCGACTTCGTGTGAGGCTGACACAAAGGCTGCTTTCTGTCATTAGCATCAGTTGTTATGAATCGTATTCATTAAAATAAGTAGTTCTTTTCTGGCAGAGAATCCAAGCGTTTCGAGACTCACGTAGTCTTGAATACCCGCCTCGTTCGCTCTCAACCAGCAGAGAACTCTAAGCGCTTTGCCATCCATCAAGAATCATTTTAGCGAGAAGAAAAGAAATGACATAGCTGAAGCTGTTCAAGAGGAAGATAAATAATCGACAAAAAAAAAAAAAAAGGGTAATTCTAATTAATCAATCAGATAGACCACCTATCTACAAGAACTCCAATGGGTAGAAGCATGCCATTTGTTCATTCACGATTCAGGCGCAGGAGCCGCGGAAGGTGTCGGGGAGTGAGACGAGGACGTGCGTGGAGAAGAGGAAGCATCCTGCTGTTGCGGTCTTTGACCATCCGAAGCGGAAGGACCCGCGGGTCTAATCGCATCCGGCGGGAAGATCTCGTCAAAGAGCGACGGGAGGAATCGGTCGAGCCGTTTCCGGGTCTCGAACCACAGTCGCTCCTTGTTCGGGTCTTGCACGGATTCCTGGTCCGCACCTGAAGTGCTGCCTGGAGGCACAAGATAACCGCCGTCTCCCATTACGAGGAGGATGTTCTTGATACTTTCGGGAATGGCTTCCTCCTGTTGATTGGATTAGTGTGCCGTTATACGAGAGTTTTTGATTCATGCTGAGGGCTTACCAAGCTGTCGCCTTGCCCACTGTTCATCATCCGGTCGAGGATATCCAGGATCTTCAACCAAAGCTCTAGCATTCCGCTCCACTGAGACAGCTGATCCAGGTACCGAAGGAAAATCTTGCAGACGAGCGTCGCGGCATGCACGCGTGTCTCGCTCATTCCGACAGGATCCGAGTGATAGACCTCCGGTTTCAAGAGTCGAAGAATTAGTGGGAACAGGACTTCGTCGAAGATGGCCGACCATTGCCTTTCATCGTCGGCGGCGAGCTCGAGTGATAGCAATGTCCGTTGTAGTGCTGAGAGAGCATTGTGTCGGATCTCGCGGCAAGGGTTGATGCATTGCATGGTCAGCGACTGGAAAATCGGCGACCAATATGCGGCCCAAGCTAAGTGCTGTTAGTATAAGAGCCATTTCTTAGCAGCCACGATACGTACCATCATTCCTCTCAAGATGCGACTGCTGAATAAGAGTCGGGATGCGTCCTGTGATCTGCTGGATAACGCCAATCGCCTTGTTCCCTCGCGTAACCGCTTGGTTTTCGCTAACCGCAATTAGCATATCAAAGCGGAGGAAAAGAAAGCGGGCACATACACTGGCTTCTCCGCTTTTCCGCCTCTTGACTTGCGGAGCTGTGCATCCCTTCTTCGCTCATCGACAGCACCAATGCTCCCTGCACTGGCGAAATCGTTGGCCAGACTGACGGCCGATTCATAGTTGTCGGCCGACACCGCCGGCGGGCTGGCGTCGACAACTTTCTGCAGAAGCTCGAATGCCAAGTTGGCAGACTCCTCATGGGCGTGCAGTTGCTGCAGAATAGACCAGAAATCAGGTGAAACAACGATTTCATTTCGCAATGGGCCTGGTCCACCAACGCATCGCAAGAGACCATTCAGTAGATTTGTTGCCGACGTCTCCAGCACGCTCTGTTCGAGGCTTGAGATTCCATGCAACACCACAGGTACACGCATGAAAGGTTTATCCTAACCCAAGTCAGTTGACACACGCCGCAAAGGAGAAACCGATGACTCACATAACTCAAACGAAGGACGTTAATGATATATGCCACCACTCGAGATACGACCAGCGGATGGAAGTTTCTCGCATCTCGAATGATGCCTTGCAACGAACTTGCCAGTCTCTCACCGACCGCTTCGATTGTTTGCTCGTCGCGGAGGGCCAAGATGGTGGCCAGTTCTAGGGCATATACGATGCCCGGATTATAACCCGAATACGACACCTCGCTCTTGACACTTTGTGGCCGATGACCGGCAGGTGTAGCTGGTTTAACCATGATTACGGCAGGGCTCTCGTCGGGCAACTGCGACAGGATAGCATCAACAATTGCCGAGATCGACGAGACAGGCAGCGACCTGTAGCAGTAGAGTCAGCCTGAGGGAGCGATTACACAAACCGGGGCGCCAAACGCACTTTAGATTTTCCAGAATATCCTCGATTCCACAAGCGTTGACACAATCAATGGTGCACAAAGTGTTGTCCAACTCCTCGTCCGAAGGCTCCGGAGGATCATCGGCTGCATAGCTTGACAGATATGAGGTAAAGGCAGAGAGCAGCCCAGTCTCGTTCCGTTCGTCGCGCTCCACTACATGAGAGGGTGGTTGGAGAGGAATGGGTTGGACTTCCAGCATAGAATTGAAGTTCTCGCTGAAGGGTGGAATAAGTGAATTGATGAAGAGGTTGTGAAGGATTCGAAGCACGTATGTCCAGCTTGTTCTGGGAACATGCTCATTACCGGCCAACACGCGGAACAGCACCACCGTCGCCAGTTGTGCTCGGAAATCTCGGCCAAACTTGACAGCCAGTTCGCTGACCATGACAGTCTTCTTGCCTGCCTGCACCTCAGTATTCAAAGATGTGCTGGGTGGGTTGTCGGTGGCAAGCGTGCTGATCATCGCAAGGGAGTAAATAATGCGGTCAAAGGCCTCGGTCAGGCCGTACCGGGCAGCGATTTGCGCGCACTGGTCGAAACCCATGACCACCCGGGAAAATACTGCGTCGTCCGAGGCTGACATGAAAACATAGGATAATGTAGCAACCACCGGTTTCCAGGTGGCCGCGAACATCTCTGCGTCGTAGATGTTGGTATCGCTAATGACAAGATCGCCAGCATCCGGCGTCTTCTTCAAGAGTTCCTTCCATGCATATTCAAATGCATGCTTGTTTTCGTGCTCGTCGGGAACGATGATCTCGTTCTCCTTGATCGAGTTGTAGATTCCCTCCAAGAACTCCGGTTCGAAATCCTTCCCGCCGTTGACGCCAGACAAGTTCTTCATGAAGCCGGCGCACGTCATCCGGTCCTTTGCCTTCACATTAGGGTTGTACTGGTCGGTGTTCAGCATGATCGTGGCGTAAGCCAGCACGAACAGGGCGTCCTTGTCTGCCACTCCCGGAGGGGCAGCCTTCTCCATGTATTTCTCAGAGAAAGCTGTCACGATCTTACTGATGAGGGGAGCCTCGCCAGGCAACCGGAAAGATCCTAGGAGCTCTCGTAGCGCGTCCACGACGCCTTTGCCTTTGAAGTCGAACAGGTCGATGAATGCCTCCAGCAGTTTTTCGTTGTTCCTCTTTGACAGGAATTCACCAAGAATCTTCTTTGAGATCCGGTTGGACCCTTTGAGGAATTTAGCCACTTCGACGGCGTCATCGGGGTCTTGTATGATCTTATTTGCTGCTAGATATGCAATCCCAGCTTTGGGGTCCTCGTTGAATTTCATGGCTCCCCGGATGATGATCTGCTTTTTCTCTCTCTGGCTCCTCAGCTGCGCCGGATCGGGATATCCCTCATATTTTGGCTCATCATCAAGGCGATCGGCGATGAATTGGACATATCCCAACAGAGCTTCCAGACAGAGTGGAGGAACATTCGTAGTGCTCCATGTCGCCGAGTCCGGGAACGCATTTCGGGAGAGCAAGCCGACCATGTCTTCACAAAGATCCGCCCGATCGACTTCACTATCATAGTTTACAAAGAGTTCCACCATAAACGTTGGTATGCGAGTGAGCATGCCGATGCTTTCTACCATCGCTTCCCGAGCTTCCGGTTTTCTCGCACCGCCCTCGAGGCCCAGCTTCTGGCGGTCCTTGACCGGCACCGGGGTCGACCGGCCGCTGCCCGGCTGGGACGGCGATGGCTTCACCAGCTTTGGTGCCTGGGGAACCCCTTCGTAGAGCGAGGGGTCAATCCCCTCCTCCCTCGGAATTTCAACCCGCGGGTGCAAACAGGCAATCAGGTAAGACAGGTACAGCTCTTGTTGCAGTTTCAGAACTGAGCGACAGGTCGACAGCAAGGTTCCGGCCACCCGCAACGATCCATTCAGAATGGCCATGTTCTCGGACCGAACCAACTGAAACAGATGGCGGCAGAGGTCATCTTCGGCGAGGGCCGCGAGGGCCGGATGCCTCGCGATCGCAGGACCCGCCACCTCCAGCGCAACATCGATGATGCGCAGCGCCATTATCCTCATGGCGTCTGTATGCTGTCGATTGTCGGGGTCCAACAGATCGATCAGGACCCGGAATAATTCCCGGATTGAGGGCAGCCCATATGGCTTGACGTCCTCCCATGTGTCACCCGTGGAAGGTTGTCCTCCTCCATTGGCCGAAGGGTTTTGTTTCTGCTCATCATCCCTCTCGACCTTCTCCTGAGACGTTTCCGACCCGAGTGCGGAGGGGTTTTGGGAGGCTACCGTGTCTCCATTCACGGAGGGGTCCATCTTCACGTTTACCGTGTCATCGATGGCGTGTTCGCGCTGTGAAGCGCCGGCGGACGCCTGATCAGAGTCCGCGGTCATGGCGGAGAGCCTCATGAAGATGACCTGGCACATATTAACCATGGCAATTTCTGCCGCACGCCGCAGCACTTCTGAGAGACGGTTCTGACAGCACATGCTCAGTCCGGTCTCCATCATCTCACAAACACTCTCATCCCCGAGCAACTCGCCCTCTGGCCGGGATATGATTACTTCCATGAGCTTGAGTATTCGGAGCAGCACGACCTCGTCAGCGGGGGTGTCACTCGCCTCAAAACGACAATGCGTGATGGCAGCCGCCAACAGTTGCATTGCCAGTGGCAGGCGGGGCGAGTCGATGGTGATGATGTTGTAGGTAAAGAATTTTGTAATGGCATTCACAGCCAGGGACGTGATTGGAGCCGAGGTCGAGGACGAGCGAATGACCTGGAGGAACGGATGCAACAGCGAAGGCGTATCGAAGGTCCGGATATCCTTGCAACTCTTCAAGTCACTCCGCAACCGCGTGAACGCCGACATCAGTGGGTTGTCCTGCATGCTCTTCCCCTTCTTTCCTCGGAGTCCCCAGCGGTTCACCAGCGCATAGTCCGCCTCTGGCGACTTTGTCGAACCGGGAATCGCCAATCGGCCGCCCGGAACCGGCGAGGCCGTGAGATCGCGGTCACTACTTCGGGACGAGGTACTGCCGCCGAGGATGGCGGCGACGGACGAATGCGCCCAGCGCGCATGTTTGCGCATGGACGACGTGACGGTAATACATTCTGTGGTGACCAGCGCTACTGGATCCACGGCAATGGCGGGCACGGATCCGGACATCGTGGGCTTGCGGACAGAGCGGCGCGCGGCCAGCGATGGAGGAGGAGCTGGACCTGGAGAAAAGCCGAGCTGTCCTGATTGCCTGTTTGGGACTAGCGCATCGCATTGCTGCGGTTCTACAATGCCGAAGGGCTCTCTGCGAGCTGATGAGGTTTGTATGACCGAATGGCACTAGCTATCCAAGAGAGATGATTTGTATTGTTGATGCTGCTCGGAAGGTTTCGCCAGAGCGGCTCTTAGCTCTTTTTCCCCTTTCCAACAGCCTTCTCCTTCTGTTTCGGCGACCTCTCCGGCAGCCAAACGCAACAGCACTTGATTCCACTCGCATTCCAACTCTGCAGTTACTCCGTACCGTTCCCCAACATATTCTGGAACCAGTCATGCCGCTCGCTGTCCCTCACATCGGCCAGTTACCGATCCCAGCTCGGCAGACGCTGTGTTCCTGACCTCGGTCGGGCCGCGGCAACTCGGCGGGGCGTCGGCGATTAATTTGTTCCAGGCTGTCGCAAATACTGTAAGGACGTAGTCCTGCAAGGGACCGCAGGCGAATAGCTTGTGGAGCGACTATTGGAGCATGAGGAAAAGCTTCCTTTGCTGCAAATAAAGCCTCCCATCGAGGAATTCCTAGAGCACTTGGCAGTTTCAAGTGCAAAGGAGCTGAACCCCAGACGCAAGGGATCAACCCTAAACGGAAGGCGGAGTGACGCAACAGTCACGTGTTGCGCTAAAGCTTGGGGGGCTAAAAAAAGCACCTGAAAAAATGAGAATGCCACCGCTCTGATTGGCTGATCGCTCACGGTAAGGCCGCGCCCGGACCAATCCGCGATCGGGCCGAAATCTGGCCCTGTGGCTGGCTCAAGGCCCTGATACGCCCCGCTGTCCCACGGGCAGTGGCTTCCGCAGTGGGCAATTCATCAACACGGTCGTTCCTGCCCTGTGTGTGCTTTCCCCATGTTTTGCGATCCTCCCGGTCTGCTCCTGCCGCATGGGCATGGCAGACGGACTGCACCACGCGCCCCCTCTCCCTCGACGCGAGCGCGGAAACCGCGACCCTGACTGCGCTCCTTCCGCTGCCCGATTCCATTGATCCGACCAAGGGAGCTACCGAGGCAGGAACGCTGTGCATGCTCGGTCGCTCCTGCTGTGTGTGCGCGCACCCCGCGACTGCGTTTCTCCTGGAAAGAGCGACCGGCACACCATGGCCACCGTATGGCCGCCCCTTCCTGATTTGGCGCTGGAGCAGCTGACGCTGTTCCACGCCGTCGATGCGGCGCTGGCGTCGGTCTTCGTTTTCTACGGGCCGGCGGCCACTCCCAATGCGTCGGTCAGCAGTTCGCGCATTCAGGCGCACATCTTCAGCGCGGCCGGAGTGAAGAGCTATCCTCGCTTGACCGTCTCCCCCGCCGCTCCACTCTATGCAGCCGTGAATCTCTTGCCGCGCGATAAACAGGGCGATGAGGTCTGCCGTGGCCTGGCCTTTAGCATCTTCAGGTACCTCAGCGAGCTGCCACCCGCTGTGAAGGACTGCGTGGCGGAAATGGCAAAGACCGCAAAGCCGTCGGGCCGGCCGCTGCAACTCTTTGACGACGCCCATGCGGCGGACCTCGCCAACCGCATGACTCCAGTCGCCAATTCAACAGGCATTGTGCGCGACTTGCGCGATGCATTTGGAGAACGGAAATTGCCGTGGGTCGACGTGGATGTGGTCTTGCCACCGGGCACAATTGCGGACGCGGCGGCGCAGGAGCAACAGCAACGCTCCAGTGCAGACGAGGCGGTCACAGATGATGCAACGCCAGATCTCAGCTACGGGGCTTATTCTTCTCTGATCCGGACACTGGGTGATCCGGTGTTTCTGCCAACATCGCGACTACGGCGTGCGCCATCGCAGCCCTCCAACCTCAGCAAGTCGCGCATCTTTACTAAAGCTCAGAAGGAGTCACTACGATTAGCCATGTGTGAATTGGTGGACACAGAGGAGCGTTACGTCAGCAAGATCTACGACTTGGTGCACAACGTGGTGGAAGAATTCCGCCAAAAGGCCCGGGCAAAGTCGGCAACCAGCACGAGCCCCGACGAGGCCGCTCTGGCTGACCTGTTTCCTCCCTGCTTGAACGAGATTCTAGAGGTCAATATGGGCTTCCTCGAGGCTATCCGCAATGTACTAGAATCGACAGAGCAGACTGCTCTCGCAGATATCGCCGAGGATACCGAGATCCAACGATCCAAGCAGGCCAAGGACCCAATAGGTGCGGTGGCATTCGCAAATACTCTTATGGAATGGTTCCCTCGCTTTTCCCAGCCGTATGCGCAGTATATGCGGGCGCACACCGGTTTTACACAAACACTAAACACATTCTTGAAAGACGAGAAGTCCAGTTTCTCCCGCCGCGTCCAGGAGACCGGCGAACAGAAATTGCGTTCGCTGCTGATGGAGCCGGTGCAGCGGCTACCGCGATACAGCTTGCTCATCGACACAATGACGAGCCAGATTCCCTCCGTGCATCCGTCGGTGCGGCTCTTCCTGAAGGCACGAGATACCATCAAAGACATCTGCTCCCTCGACAACCCTGCCAATGCGGACAATGAATTGAGCCTGCGCCGTGTAATGCGCTTAGTTGAGTACTGGCCATCATCGGTAGTTCCAGCGGGGCGCCTGATTACCGCGGTGGACGCGATGGAACTTCTTCCTCCCTACCGAGCCGAACGGCAGGACCCAATGAGCAATGCCCCATCATTAGTCCTGCTGTATAAAAATTATCTTGTGCTGTTGTCGCGACTTCCTGGAAGCAATATGACTGCACGATCTCTGCTATCCGATCTTGATGCGCAGGCTGTTGGCACTACCACGAAGACCCTCTCCCAAGGCAATCCCCATTTCCGGTTTGTTACGGCATTCGATCTGGAGTCTTTGCGCTGTATGCAGTCGGCCAGCGGTCATGTCTTGCACTTAATCCCTAGCACAAGATCATCAGGACCATCGCAGTCGAACCAGACAACATCCTGCGCCTTGCAGTTGTTTGGCGCATACGAAGGGAGAGCAAATCGGTTAATTGAGGAGATTGTCAAGGCCAAAATTGAGGGCCGCTTTACCGAACGAGAGCGTGAAGGTGGTAAGTGGACTCTCCGGAGTCCAGCAGTGCCATCGGGGGACTTGGGAATCCTCGCACCCGTGTTCGAGGACGATTCAGATGGAAACATGGGCAGAGCCGGACACTCGGCTATCCGGATCGTCTTTGACACGCCGAGGGCTGTGTCCAGGAAAATCCTGGAAAGCACGGCTGTGGAAGTGATTATGTCCATATCGTCTATGGGCGATTCCCAATACAAAATCGAAATGGATTCCATCACTGGGGCCAGCGCCGTAGACACCATTAGCGCTCACGAGTTTCCAACAATACTTTCCAAGACGTGTAAGTACACCCCGAGATTCGGTCCATGCTCTCGGCGATCAGTTTGCTGAGCCAGTGATTCAGTGTGCAACCTCCTGGCTCCGTTGCATCAACCACAGAACCCAGGACTGGCGGTGTCGCTAGTGAACATTAACCTCGACGTCATCCGCCATGTCGCCGCAAGAATATTGTCCCCAGTCAAGAGTACCCGGGGCTTTAGGCCTCCTTCCCCGAGCAAGCTTATATCGAATCTGTGGGGAGGAACGTCGAAAGACCCTCCATCGCTTTCCAAGGCCTTCAGTGCCAATGCCGTGCTCGGAGAGATTCCAAAAATTACCCCATCAAAGATCGACGCAAGGCCGACGACATCACCTGCAACATTTGATGACCCTTCTCTGAAGATCTCGATAGTCGGATCCGAGTCTTCTCAACAAGACGATCCTCTTCATGGCCTGGAACAAACATTTTCATCGTACATGCTGGCGCTGCGGTCCCGAAGCGGGAATATTGTCGGCAGAATCCTCCATGGGCGGGCGAACGCGGACAAGTCAGCGGTCAATGCGCTGTACAATGTCCTGCTAGAGGACCCGAGCCGACTCCAGGCTGCTGCCGAGGTTCCTGTAGACGTCTTGTTTGTTGCGTTTGAAACATTTATGCTCAATGCATGGAAGAGCAGCATTGGACCCATTTTCACACCTGAGACACTGCAAGCGCTCCAAGAGAAATTCGATTCCCTCTTCCCTGGTGACTTTGAGGTCTACTTCCGCAAGATTCTAGCGGATCTCTCCCCTCAAAATCGACGTGCCCTCGCGGACATGATTCGTCTCCTCGCCGATCTTCTGGATGCGTCCGGTAACGATGGGGACCGCGGGGCGCTGACGGTTGCATTTGCCGAGATTCTCGCTGAAAACCAGGATCCGTTGGCGTATATATCGCTTCTGGACCGATTGGTGGAAGACTTTGACAATCTCTTCGAAGACTTTGACAATAAGTCGCAAGCCACGACTCCAAGCCGGCCAGTTTCCTCTCAAACCGGCTCTTTGAGCTCGAATGCTTCTTCCTTCCGAAAGCGGCTTGGGTTCGGCCTCCACCGGGAGAACTCAACTCGATCGGACGTTGAGAGTAAAGTCGGCTCCTTGATCCGAACGTTAAGCAAATCAAAGAGCTCGGGCGACGCGGAAACGCCAAAGGCAACACTGACACGGTCCAAGTCAACTGATACGGATAGTCGACTCTTGGATCTGCTGCGACCCGCGTCACGAGAGCGACCAGGACTTCACGGAGCCTTTTCACCAGGGGATAGCCTCCACCGACCGGGCAGCTCGCAAGACGATGGGGCGATTTTTGATGAGACATCATCAGCCGTCAAAGCCGGCCCGGGTAGGCGGAAGAAACGGCGGAGTTCCTTGTCGGACCTCCCACGTCCGTCCACACCGACGGAGCCAGAGGAGGAGGAGGAGCTGGAGCCGGTCGAGATTCCTAAACCTTTGACACCGCTAGCGGGCCGATCGCGTCCTCGATCGGATCTTCTGGTGACAAGACACTTGCGACAGCGAAGCACTCCGGAGCCGGCGCAGCCATCAACATCACCGGCACGACCGGCATCCCCTCTGCGTCAGTCCCCTACTCGGCAACCGGACTCACTGCTCCGACCGGGGTCACCATTGAGAAACGAAAATATGCCGCCCAGGCCGACGCTGACGGAACGGGCCATCAACCGGCGGCCTCAGTCTCCTCCAGCGACAAGAAAGAAGCGGTCTGATACGCTGACGAGCCTGCCTCAGCCGATCAAACTTGAGCCGACAGTTGAACGTCCGATGACGTCTCACGGGTTCGAGTCAACTCGGCGTGAGCGTGCATGGTCATCTCCGCAGAAACCTCAGAAATTGCGGATGCAGAGTCCACAAAAGGTAAGCATCCACCTTTGGTGGAACGAGATACATATGGCTGACATGATTGGGATAGCTGCGGGATCGTCTTCAAAATGAGAGACAAGCTCAAATAGCGATGGAGTCTACGTTCCAAGAAGAACTTCGACTGATCGAAAAGGAAATCTCCGCTATTTCCAGTCCACAATCGACCGCGACAGATCAGGAAATCTCTAGGCCAACCGAGATAGCCATGGAACTGGAAAGGCGCGTGCGGGAAATGGAGACGAAGCTGGCAACTATGCGGTACGAGATGGAAACCCGGACCAAGTCGCTGGAGAACGACATCGAGACGTCGCTGTTGGTCAGCGAGCGAAGAGCCAAGAAACTGGATGAGCTCTACCGGGCGGCCAGCGCGGAAAACGAGGCGCTGTACGAGCGGTTCAACACCGAGCTCGCCAAGCTTGTCAAGGACATCCGGGCCGGGGACGGTGCCGAGGCGCTCAAAACGCAGCTGCGCGAGGCGTTGGAGGAGGTTGGTCGAGTGAAGAAGGAGAACATGCGACTCAAACGCGAAGTCAGTGGTCTACGAGTACAACGGATAGAAGGCTCATAATAATAAGAAAGCTGTGTGGCGGGATGGCATCTGTACAATGACCTGCATGTATTTTCCAAAGGCGAAGGGAGGGATAGGTTTGTGTTTTTTTTTTAGTATTACAAGCGTTTGTGTTCTTCCGTGTACGAATCCAACCCCATCATTCGCAAAACAGAGTGATCAACCGCCTTGTACATCCACTCATAGTCAACCTGGTATGGAGACCTACGCGGAACATAGAGATTAAAACCCAGCGTGGGCAAGGCGAGATAAGTATCCTCCCCGCCCACATTATCCACCTCATCCGTCCGCCGCCGCCGCCGCATCACCAACAGGGGCAACGTAAACCGAATCAACCCCGGTGCCTCACGCGCCAGCGTCCTCTTCAACTCCGCCGCAATAAACCCCGCCCTATTCTCCCTCGTCTGAGTCGCAATGGGTTTTAAATCCTCCGGCTGCAACGGGCGGACAATCAACTCATAATCATCCAAGTCAGGAGCAGAACCAGGACCAAAACGGGACCGCAGGCGCGCACGCATCCAGAAGCGGTTATCCCATAGCTTCCACCCCCATGAATCCGGCTCTGGTTCGGAGAGATTGATCTCCGGTTGGCGGTGACGGCGGTAGGGCTGGCGGCTGAGATTCCATGCATTGGGGTTGTCTTCAATGGGGCGGAACATGACATCTCCGGCGGTGAATGGCGGGCGACCTTTGCCCGAGGAAGAGGGTAAGTTGTTTTCCCGGGGGAAGACGTGATTTGTAGCGGCGAAGAGGTAGGCCTGCGCGGGGAAGTGGTTTTCTGGCTGTGGGGCGACGACCTCCGTGATGCGGCGGAGGGTGAGAGCAAGGATGTCGCTGTGGAGGGAGGAGTAGGAGGAAGCAGGAGGGAATTCGACGGTGAGGGAGCCTACAGCGGGGGAGAACTCGAGGACTCTGCATTTGCTGAGTAGTGTGTTGGACTCGTTTGTGACAGCACGCAGGCGGGACTGACTGGAGGAAATGAGTGAGGTGATGGACGGTTCCTCAAGGGCGCGCGGCAGGCGGCCAGAACGCCTCATGGCGCGGACGGCGTTACGCGGGGTTAAGGTGGGATCGAAGTTCGTTGGGTCGGAGACGAAGGGGATATCATTGTCACGGCAAAGCTGCTCGAGATCGGCCTTGGGGAACTCCAGCAGCGGCCGGCAGATAACCAGGCCAGTGTGTGCCAGCGATGGAGTCGATGATTTCGACCTGGACTCGCGTGCAGAGCCTGGACGGCGTGGAGTGGCAACCTCTGACACTCCAAACATCCCATGGCACTCGGGCATGCGCGCCATGGCAGGGATACCAGCCAGTCCAGAGACGGGAGCGCCACAAGCGAGCCGCCAGATCGTGGTCTCGACGTTGTCATCCCGGTGGTGGCCAGTCAGCAGAGCCTCAATCCTGTTACGCCGGCATGCCCGACCCAATGCCTGAAAGCGCAGGCGTCGGGCCAAAGTTTCAAACGCTGTTACGGAATGAACATCCTCCGACCATTCCAAGGGTAGGATTTCTGACTCCACATCTATGTACCACCGTCAGCACATTAGTGCATCCAGAAAGCAAGCAAGGTTGATACCTAGCTGCTTCAACCACCCGGCTACTCTCTCAGCCTCGCGAGAACTCTCCTCACGGGCCTTGTGGTCAACAATGAAGCCTTTAATATACATGTCATGCAGCAGCTTGCTTTTTTCAAGCTGCTTGCAGAGCACAGTCAGGGCCATAGAGTCCGCGCCGCCGCTAACAGCGATTCCTGATAATGTCAGTTCATGTGATCTAGCCACGCTATTCAAGATTTGGGAGTTACCAAGCCGTCGAGGCATCTGCCTCTCGAAACGAGGGTTGCTCCGCCATGCTTGTTGGAAGTTTTGCAGGAACTGAGTCACCGTGATCGGGCCACGGAGCCCATCCCTGACGAAATGAGCCATGAATACATATAGTACAGTCAGACGTGGCTACTTGTCGAAAGTCGGTTCAATGGCATCTACTCCATAAACTCCAGTTATGACGCCGAAGCTCTTCGCTCCAACTCAAATGGCATGAAGTTGATCTCTGGAAGCACGTGACTTTGGCACCTGCAGATCGGAACCAGCAACTCATGCTGATTGGCCGGTTCTGCTCCCAAAGCTTGATGCAAAACAAACTTTGGTTTCAAATTGGAATCAAATTCGAAATCTTCACTCTCAAGTTGAAGTTATAGTACGATATTTGAGAAGGACAGGCGTCAGTTTACCATTTCTTTGTAGATATTCTGATATTTATTTCGTTACATGAGATAATTCGGTACGCGTATCTCTACACCGTTTAGGTATTACGCGGTATTACACATGTTACGAGGCTCGTAACTTTGGGTTATCTCACAGTTGTGCGGAGTATCCGATGTTGTTTTGGAAGATAAACCCGTTATTGTTGCTTCCGGAGTCGAACCGTATCGCGGTGAAATGTATTCCGGAAAAGAAAGGCACAGAAGGGTCCTCATCTCCCCATTTGGCTTTATGTCAACACTCGCGCATTTCGCGCAAGTACGAGTACTCCTCGTAGTTTGGCATGAGCCGTCCATGAAGCAGCTCCGCTTCCACAGCTCTGGCTGTCGCCGCGGATTCTATCAGAGACCGTGCCTGCCTGCATCGAAAGCATATTGCTTCTCTAACAAGATTTGATGGACTATGTGTCACAAATATGAGTGACTGTTTAAACAGCCCGCTGCACAATGGTAACTGGTGAGTTCAGGTTCCGAGGCTCATGTATTCTCAGGAGCCCATGAAAAGCGCTCCATAGTTGGCATGAACAGAACCATCAAGATGGAGCCTCCCATGAATTCTTGACCCAAGACCTTTCTCCCTGGGATATATGGTATGAAGGGCCTGATCCTCGCGTGAAGCTTTGTTTCCCTAATCCCCGCATGATATCAGCACCCAAGAGGCCTGATCTTGCTTTACTGGAAGGTTGCGTCTTATCTAAACTACCCTGAGGAGTTGCTTCCTGCATTCTGCCAGTCGACTCGTCTAGCTGGCTTGTTTCCACAACTTTCTGCGTTCGGTTTTGAGCTTAGGGCATTCCGCGTCATGTGAAGGTGTCTACAAATTAAGGTCACGTGGTATCATGTGGCCCACAAAGCGAATATCCTCTCGCACAGAGCACCGAGCCCTCCCGATTTCCATGCCTCCGTGGTTTCTCCAGTTTACTCAGGTTACATCTTCTCAGTTGCTGCGAGGTCTACAATTGTAGCTGTTTAGTGATACGTATCCCGAGCCTTTTACTGTAGTTCCGGCGGAGATTCATACGTGCTCCTAAACGTCGCCTGGAGAGCATGCAGCGACGTGTCTGTTTGGCCGCACCAGTCCTGTACTTGGCCAGTTCGGTAGCCAAGAGGGCATGGAGTGTATAACAAGGAATCAGTGAAAAGAGAGACAGGGAGGTTGTACACTGTTCCTGGCCCGCAAAGGCCAAGTTCATGTACGGAGTAAAGTCCTTACCCGTGCTCCAAGGGCGCACTCACACGTCTGCTTGACCGCTGCGTGTGCTAACTTGTCAAGACACTGTCTCCTTTTCCTCCTGCTCCCTTCCCTTCTCCTTATTCTGGGCTATTGCTCGGACTATTGAATTGACCGTGGCTTCCTTCTGCATCCGAACCTCCAAAGTCCAGCTGTTTGCCTCGCTGCTTTTGCCACCTTTGCTGCTCTAGGCTCTCCATCAGGCCGCGATTTTCCAGCCTAAGTGTCGAAACTTCCACCGACATGTTGTGGATTCCACGAACAAGCTTTTTGACCCTTTTGTCTCCTGTGTCTTTCACAACTTGATACAGGAGCTCCCTCATTCCCCTCCAGTCATCGGGATCGAAGTCGGATGAATCATTAGACGAGGACAGCGACTCGCTACGGGCCCGAAATCTCTCGATAACGCGGTCAGGATTGAAGGGATTCAGACCGCACGCTACAAATCCTGACCGTATGTTTTCGGCCGTAACTGACGTCTTCCAGGCAGTGTAGAAGAGGTTGAGGAAATCCGCCTTCTTGATTGAGGCCAATCCTTGGGATTTCTTCAGTTGATTGTTGAAAAATTGCATAGGGAAGCCAGGATCGCGGATTGTGAAGTTCTTCGCGAGGTATCGGACGACGTCGTCGATGAGCAATCGGGCCAGCAAGGAGAAAATGTCATCGACATAAAGGAGGAGGAAAACAGCTTGACCGTCTCGGCGAAGAACGAAAAGATTGAGATCCGCCTCGCAGCAGAGAAAACCGAACTCGAGAAGCTTGGTACTGATCACACGCCACCAGATGCATGGAGCTTGCCTATGGCCATAGAGGGACCTGCGTCATCTCAAAGCGCACTTGCGAACACCGGAGAGAAAGTCAAAAACATCACAGCCTGGAGGAGGGCGCATGTACACCTCCTCATCCAGGTCGCCGTAGAGAAAGGCAGTCATGACATCAACATGACGAAGAGACCAATGAAAGAAAGCAGCAAGAGCAATCAAGAAACAAAAGGTAATGAGTGAAGCAGTTGGAGCAAAAGTCTCAGAATAGGTGTCTTCCGTCTGGAAATTGCCACAGATGACCAGCCGCGCTTTATAGCGCACAGTACCATCAACTTGAATCTTTTTGCGGAACACCCATTTGCAAGGAATGATCGGCCGCTGACGAGAGGTATCTTTCTCAATGGTGAAGGTTTTCATTTCCTGAAGTCTTGTCCACTCTTCGTGGATTGCCTTGATCCAGTGCCTTGCATCAGGAGCGCTCAGCGCTTCCTTCATGGAGCGGGGGTCATCAGTGACAGGAACAAGAACCCCATAAGAAGTGCCGTCCAGAGGGGCATCCCTCTTTTTTTCAGTCAGGACCATTGCAAAAGTATCAAGAATGGACGGCAGGCTCCCTCTTCCCTCGTCAGTGCCCGGTGGCCAGCCGGGCATCGGTTGCGATCTTTCACTCTCCACAATCCTATAATCGTATGCCGATTCGGGAACTTCCAGATACCACCTTTCCAAATGATATTCACCTTTAAAGATAAAATAAGGTGGAATGACAGTTCCATCGGCAGAGACACATTCGATGCCAGTTAGGGACTCGTTCGTCCTATCGACTGCGACGCCTTATTGAGCTCGTTCCGGGTTTGCAGTTACGACAAGCTGAGCTTTCCCTTGTCCCAACTGAAAGCCCGTTTCGTCGAAATTATAGACGTTTTTCGGAGTGCGATTTGTACGTCACGTGCATCGAATTAAACTTATCAACACGTGATATGCCACATGATTTCTGTATTTAAATTTACCCTCTGAGGATTAGCGTATTCATCCGGACCAAGAGGGGGAGTGTGTTTCGCGCTGTAGACCATTTCGTTATAACCAGGTTCCTGCAGTCGCGTTGCGACCAAGTCAACACAACTTCAAGGCCACCATACTCGCCATACACAAGCGGCAAATTATAAACGATTACAAAATCTCAAAGTTTGGAACCCGTAAAATGGTTCACTGGAATTTAGAATGAATAACCGGAGCGATTTCGCGGTCATTTCTCTTATTTTTGATTGTTCCGTTCAGCTCTGGCGAGTACTCACGGCGCCAACGCGATGGATTACTTATATCCGGTGGTTACTTGGGCTCCGATTTGCTTGCCCAGTCAAGAAAGTGTTTTTCCCCTGGGGAGGATCATCGATAAGGGCCGAGGAGACCATTTACCATCCATGCCGACTATTTTATACAATGCGAGACCGTGACAATGAAGTTGCAATGTTGGATCTTGAGAGTAGGAAGACATCGGCCTGGATCAATCGAGCACTATACGGTTAATCAAGCTTTTCTATCGCTATTTATTTACGGTAGAGTACTCCGTACAGCGGGTAACAAGATCACGTAGTTGTTGGCATCGTCTAATATTAGTGCTTGCGGAGTCACAAAAGCGTGAGAGAAATACACATCGCAAAAGTTGCCGGAGCAAAGATTTCTCCATACTCCTATCCATATCACCGTCTCAAGGGACGGGGGATCCTTATTCCCAGGGGCATGAAGCGAACTCACCCGCTCTGCGTCTAGAATCCGAGCTCAAATCAACAAATCAAGTCAATAAGATTGGCTCCTTCTCGAACAATCGCCTGTGTTTATTTCATATAGATGCGGACAAGAATGTGCTGACATGAGACAAAATGGGAGGAATACGAGCCAGAGGTGCACAAAGCAAGTGGTCGTTGGCTGGAGAACTGCTTCATCGCAAACAGTTCCGTCTCTCGTTAAGTGGTCGTCGAGTTGACGAGTCGGGGATACCTCAATCTACTGGCGACCGAATGCGCACCTACGGCCATAAGACCATAATGGAGCTGTTCCCTGTCCAAAAGTACTCCGACATCTATACCACGATGCACCTCACTTATGACTATGCCATCAATCGGCTAAATCTTCGATGTATTGGTTTCATCGAGCTCATCCCCGTGAACGAATATCCCAGGCGTTTTCGCTCTGTTGCTCCGGGTATCATTACCGTTGGGCGAAGCATTGCAAGGGGACTATGGTCACAACACTGCCACGGGCACCACAATATCGCAACCATGCCAACTCTCCAGTCGGGAAGTAACGCTGGCATCTTTCTGGGTGCCAATTCCCCGACGCCCCATGGATTTCACTCGTGGTCCTTACTGTACATTTCCTTCGAAATGCTGTCGGGACTCAGAATGATGAGGTCTACTGCGTGGCGGGAAATGATGGAGTTCATCTCTGATTCTTCAACCCCAATTTCATTCCCTTCTGGATGCAGTGCCGCTGTTTGGCACGGAAGAGAGCAACGGAATGGACCCATATCTAGCCGGAAGAAGTTAACTACATGGTACTAACTTAATCATATGCGAGTCTTGTACCCAATTGAGCTTTATGTCCCGAGCGCGACCAGAAGGAACTGTCCAAGCTACAAACTATCAATTGAATGAAAAATCTAGTTCCTCTGAGGAGACTCGATGATGAGGAGGAAGAGTAGTTTCTTGAGTTGACTCTCTAATCTGTCAGCGGACTTTCGACCCTGTAGTCACTTCCGTGGAACTCAAAAGCTGGGGGAATTAGGTAACTTCTCGCCATTGATTCCACCAGCTTTGGTCGCCTTAAATACTACCCTTATCACTCGGATTTCGGATCATTCACATTATCACTAGCCGGAAATAAAGGGTGCAGGCACCAGGCACAGATTCTGATTTCCGAGGTCCAAGTTGGGGTTTACTAGTGTGTGGAGTCACGGATTAATACGTCTCGTATAAATTCAAGCGAAAACGTAAGTACGGCAGCCTGTAACTCACTTTCGTCTTTCCACTTGTTAATTGGATTTAGAGGTGCATATACAGTCAGTTGCCTCAACGCGCGTCTTTGAAAAGAGGAGAAATACATGCATCGGCCGGACTTGGTCTGTGACAACTCTCAAGATACTATTACTGACCACGGCTAGGACCCGTACGTACGTGTGAAGTGACTCGAGAAGGAGTAATGGAGGACCATTGTGAAAATGCCATTGCAGAATGCCGGACCAAATATGATATAATCGGCTCTTTGCCATCGGAGCTCGTGATTCGAGTGGTAAAGTATCTGAATGAGATCGACATTGTTCAATGTCAGATGGTGCGGCATTACCGAATCGTTTTCGATCAAAACAAGATGTACAGTCCTAACTAACAGGGCGTCCTAGGTCTCGAAGCAATGGCGATCAATACTTCTGTCAGATACGATCTTGAACAGCGTTTTGCCCAGAACGCTTGCGGCTCTGGGCATAGAGAGCGCGAAGATTCAGAGTGCCAACGTAATGTCTTATATTCGATGGCTAGGTGGCTTGCAGCTTGCTAGTCCGGTCAAGAAGGTTTTCCTTCCGTTGTACAAAGCGAGGGACCTGAGCATTCTGTGCCATTCCCGACGATTATTTTATGTCATTCGGGACCGGGATCCTGGATGCAATGAAGTCGTGATGCTAGATCTTGAGACTGGAAAGAGATCAACCTTTTCTAGCGAAAAATACATAAAGCGTATCTGGGTTTCTGGACGCTATCTGTTCATGATTGTGGAAGGAAGAGAGTAAGAGAAGACAGCGCCTGTGGTTCATCTTGTTGTCTAACACTCGTGGTGGTAGTGACATAGCAGTGTGGGATGTCCACACATCACAGAAGTTGTGGGAGACCGTATTATGGTCGGATCCCGTTCATATTACTGTCGCAAAGGACAAGGCGATCATCGTTCCCCAGCCCGACTATAGGCCGTACCCTCATGTCTACCGGCCTCTCCAAATTTGGGATTTGCAGTCAAACGAATCCATCGTTTTTGACAGCTTTCTTAATCTGCATTTGTGTCATGTGGACGCGGGCAAGGATATCCTGATAACTTTCGAGATCTCCTGGCAGACAGGTTCCGCGATCGTGACGCAGACCACGTGGACATTGACAGACGCGAAGAAGGTTCACCAGAAGCAATTCAACCTTCCGCTGGGGGATCGTCCCCTAGACGAAGAAAATACGACTGGTCGGCATCCGGTCTACGGGTGGTGTTGCGAATATGGCCAAAAGACTATAACCCTGGTGCATTTCCAGACCAATCCCGATGTTATGTTGCACCTCACGTACGACTATGCCATCGATCGGCTAAGTGCCAGATGGATCGACTACAGTGGGCCTATCCCCCTGGACAGTACCTATGATCTTTCCACCTCTCTTACTCCAGACATCAACTACCGATGGTTCACGCCGGCGATGTTTGTTGAAGTCGGCGACGCCAGCACGGAAACCTCGGAACTGTACTCGTATCAGTTTGACTATCGAGAAGCCACCGCTCGTGATGTATTGTGTGTCCAACCGACACGGCCCCGTCCGCTGGAAGACCCGGATTCCTTATGTGAATATCCGTTCAACTTCTTCAGTGGTGACCGCGAGGTTGTTGCCGTGCCCAGTGTGGACGGCGTGCAGCTTTGGTTCTTCAATCCCGATTTTGTGCCGGATCTTCCGGATGCAGGGCCATTCGTTCCCATGGAAGAGAGTGGATAGAAGAGATGAGCCCCTACACTATATTATGGTAGGCTTAACCATACATGGATTTTGTTCCTAAATGCGCTCGAAATGGAGTCTGGGAGGAAATGTCGAAATTACGACTACTCCGTAGTTCAATTGAATAATCGGTTTTTTACCGCATAGACTCGACGGTGACGGCGAAGAGTATTTTCGTGTGTCGAGGGTTGACTCTAATCTGCCAGCGGGCTTCCAAATCTGTCGTCACTTGTAGAACTTGCAAGCTGACAAATAACTTCCCTTGTCAGTTGATTCACCGGCGTTAGTAACCTTAAACGCTATCCTTTTTCACTCGGGTTTCGGCACACTCACATTATCACAAGTCCGTAATAGGATGCAGGCACAAGTTCTGATCTCGGAGTCCAAATTGGGGTTCGGTTCGGATGAGTCTCGTATTCAGGGTAGTACTTACTCGTATGCGTTCCCGCAATATCCATCCTAGGCTCCACACCAAACATCTATTGTACTGTTTTCTAAGGTAGGTACCTATGTAGTTGGCTGGCCTCCGCTTCGCGGCGGCTGAGGGGGTGCGTGGAACGGGTGAACCCTAATAGTCTTTGGCGACTGGTCAGTAAGAGATGGACACCCTTCGCTCCAAATTTGAACAATTCGCTGCTCAATTATGAAATAAGACTACTGCGCCTGAGAGGAGAGCACTTTTGGGCCTTCCTACAGCCCAACTTCTTGACAGCCTCGGTCACAGTTCAGGATCACGTGCATTGATGACTCGGACATCATAAACCTTCATCGTTGCCATAAGTGTACATGTGTCTCGGTATGTGCATGAGCAGATCATAGTATATACAAAGAACACAGCAACAATGTTGTGCTCATGACAGAAAGAAAAGAAGTGATTACTGGCCAGCAGATGTCTCCCCCACTGACCCGGTTGCAGCACCGCCGTTCGTAGAGGTGGCCGCAGCTCCAGGCGAGACGCTGGCAGTAGGAGTTTCCAACTCGTCCGGACGCGGACGAATCTCTTTCTTGCCGTTTGCCTTGTAGTACAGCACCATGTCGCCGGAGGAACGCCAGATGTAAGCGCGGATTGTCGCCAGGGTCATGTTTTCGGGGATCAACTAGTTCCTCGTTAGATTGATTCTCCGGGCAAGGAAAAAAAAAAAAAAAAAAAAAAAAAAAAAAAAAAAAAAAAAAAAAAAAACTTAACTAGTAGTT
>NW_027192370.1:70234-96829 GCF_041956635.1 Thermomyces lanuginosus | reverse complement strand
AAAAAAAAAAAACTTAAACTGTGTTCTGGCAGTAAAGCTCCAAATACTCCTCTGGCTTCATCGGATTCGGATCCGGATTGTTCGGGTCGGGCGGGTCGATCCTTTCCGCCACGTAGGCGAGGATTTTCTTCGCGCGAAGCATCCGGTTTGCGTTGAGTCGCGCGTTGGTCATGTTTCTGCATTGCGTTAGTCCTGTTTTCCGAATGTTGGTCTGGCTGGCTGATATTCACCCTTCGGGCTTGACGACCGGTGGCAGCAGGTCATTGTATGGCTTTAGAACGAAAGGAATCTTGACGATTTCCTTTGCCGGGGTCACATTCTAGAACAGAGTTAGAAACTTCTGTACCAAGGTTCGCGGGAATTTCTCACCTTCAATAGCAACTCCGCCAGCCAGTGTGGAACGGCTTTCTCCAGCTCATCAACCTCCTCGCGGATGCGGCCCACTGATCCCCGGTACAAATCAGCAGCAACCGCAGCATCGCCAGAATCCTCCTGGATCAAGATAGCTGTCTGCGGCGGAATTGTAAGCCGCGGCGTCGCGCTCTCTGGGCTGGGACTAATTGCCGATGGCAACTGTGCCGTCGGATGCTCCAGCAGATATGTCTCGTAGTCGCTCCGAATCTTCGCAATCACGCCACTAAGATTGTTCTCGTACGTCTTTTCTTCCTTCTCCTCCGATTTGTCCGACTCCTCTGGCTTCTCTTCAGCCGCGGGTGTCTTAGGCTCAGCGGAAGTCCGGCTGAGCTTTCGGGGGAAATCCATGCGGAACTTCTTCCCGAATATCGAACCCTTCTTCTTGTCTTCTTTGTCGGGTTCCGTAGGGGACATGGGCTGCGCCGAAGGCGGCTGCTCCTCGGCCCCATTTTGTGGCGGTTTGTCCGGCTCAACAGACCAACTGGCATTCGGAGAGAAATAGTCATTAGTTTTCTCCGACGACGGAGGCCGGTGCCAATCATGACTTCGCCGTTGTTCCTCCTCGGTTGGCGGCAGCGGAGAACCAAGGCTGCTACTAAGTGGCGCCACTCCTGGTGAAGCTAGGCCGATATGAGAGCCCGGAGTTGACAAGCCATTTTGCTGGCGCGACAGAAAATAGGACGAATCCATTGGTGATCGAGGAATCTCGATCGAGCCGGGCGCGTTTGCTCGACGAGTAGCAAGGGCGTCTTGGGCCTTTTTCGAAACGCTTTCGCGGTACTCGGCATCTCGCTTGATTTCTTCATCGATCAAGTCGTTGAACAGCCAGCGGAGGACCCATTTTCCGAGATTGACTAGATTCGTTAGTCGTCAATCTGCCAAAGGGAAACAATGAGGAAAACCGCACTTCTTTGTTCTGCGTTGTTGGGATCGACGGTTGCAATCCCGGTTTCGTCTGGGTATACTTCCGCATCGAAGCAGCGATTTGGTTCCAAGATAACAGACAATCGACCTGTGCGGGTATCCAAGGTGCACCAATGCGCAATGCTTTCCATAGTATTAACCTCTGACGCCACATCGTCGATGTGACGCTTCCCAAACGATTTCATCGGGACGCACTAAACAATCCATCAGAAACAGCTTCTTAAACATCAACGTTGAGAGGAGTACCTGTAGGAGATCCCACAGAACGACCTCGCCAGCTGTGTCTTGCGTTAATGCACGCCTTCGGTCATTTAGCATCATATGTTTGATAAGGCCATGCTGCCCTTCTATCGTCTCCTCTGGAGTTGTATACATGGGAACTACGACGTCCAGCTCTTCTGGCTTCCGGACGCTGACAGCCGAGTATATCGTGGCCCGTTCAGGGTCACGCCCCGGGAATGTAGCGGTGTTAGAGAGAAGCAAGACAGAATTATGGGGAATCTTCTTCTTTGAAGTGTTGCCGTTTGGCTTGCTGGGACTCGACACTTGTGTCGGCGACTCTGGCCGCGAGTCAAGCCCTGGCCCGGCGCTAGGCAGCTCAATTTCCGCCGTGGTATCAACATCGGGCCAGCGGTTGATACTCGACTTTGGTGTGGCCGTCCAGATGGAGTTGGCAGCCGCGACAACCCGGACGACGCCTTCGTGCTCCTGCAAGGCGGCAATGCATGTGCCCTGGTCAAAGTCGGCCACGTTCCGCGAGTCCGTCTTGGCCACCAGCCCAGATCGATCGCTTGAGTAGAACACCGCCAACCTCGGATGGTCCGAGTAGAGCGACCAGACGCTGTCGTTGTGCATGGTCAGAGTGTGTGTGCATCGGCCTGCAGTCAACGACCAGACCTTGACGGTCTGATCTGACGATGCAGTCATGATCGTGTCGCCATCGCGATTGACCAGGATCGCGCGGATGTTATCCGTATGACCGACGAACTTGGTGATCAGCTTCCCGGACTTGGGATCCCACACCCGCACTACGCTTTCGGGGCCGCCACTGGCCAGCACGGAGCCACCAGTGGCCAGCGCATATACCGAGCCTTTTTCCGTCTTCTCATCCGCGCAATTGTCGATCTTCAGTGTCTCGCCGCCGCGATGGAGATCCCACAGAATGATTTTGTGATCCAGTCCGCCCGACGCGACCCACGTAGCGCGCTGGCCCGGCGATGCAAGGCATTTCACGTAGTCCGTATGGCGACCAAGGGAGACAGGGAGGTCATTCGTTTCGGAATGCGGGCGCCAGACGCGCACAGTGGTATCCGACGACGCCGACACGAGCGCGGAGTTGTCCTGCGTCAGAACGATGTCATTGATCCAATGGCTATGAGCCTGCACCTGATGCCGGAATGTTGTCGCACTGGACTCGCGCTGCTGCGCCGCAAAGTTCAGATCCCACGAGCAAATTACCCCATCGCGGCCGGCGGAGTATCTATATCAATCGCCCAAGCAGTTGATCAGCTCAGCCAGTTCGGAAACCCGGTAAGCAGCAAAAGCGATCCTTACAAGATCGAGCTATCGGTATCGACGGCAAGACCATTGACACCCAAACGATGACCTCCCGGCGCATCGGGGAGAGGAAGCACTGTAACCCAGAGATAAGCAGCTGGCGGGGAACTTCATAATGGGACGATTTGGCCGTACCATAGCTGATCCTCTGGTGGGTGAATTTTCGGGCCATGCGTCTCTATTCAGCAATGGTGATCACCCGAAATTGCGGATAGCAGTATTGAAGGAGGTTGTGCCTGAAGCGCTCCGGAGAGCCTCCGCAAGGGACTCCGAGCCGCGATCCGGGCCGGGCGGAGTAACTTTAAGGTACTATGCGAAATGTTATGTCAACAAGCGTGAGCGGAACCAAGGCCGAAGACTGACGCAGACAACGTCATGTAATGACCAAGACTGCGCACGAATGCGAAAAGAGTCGATTGATCTGGGAATACCTCGTATCGACTTGTAAGGTGGAGAGATTCCCCAAGATCGAATCGAGATCTGGGGTATGAGCCGGCGGTTAATATTTCGATATTATCCGGGCGAATCAGTTATCTGGTTATTTCTTGTCACGTATTATAACATGGCCTGTCATCTCGGGATTATTTCGGGAATTTTCAGCTGTCAGCGGACTCAAACGCAGTTGTGATCTCCGTGGAGCTCCGTCGGTGAAAATCACCGCTACTTTCCACAGCTTTTGGACAACGATCGAGAATGGCAAACCCATTGAAAATCACCTTAGTAGATGACGCTTACAGTATGCAGCTAACGGTTTCACATCTGAATGGTGATATCAACGACTCAACATCGGGTAAGGCTGTGCAGATGTTGCCAATGAAACCTTAAAGCTCCATATCGGAGCAGAAGAGCTTCATTCTTCTCATCTCCCATATTGCAAGCTTCAACACTTTTATCAAAGCTCGATTACACTGTACCAGCCTCAAAATGAGCAAAAGCCAAGCAAAAATGGCACACCAACTGGACGTCCCCTTGGCAGAGATCAAGCCTGTCTTCCCACCAAAGCGGGGCCTTGGCCAGCCGTCGGAGGAACCCCGCGCAGTGCGGGAGACGATCCAGCGTCTGGGTTTACAACCTCATGTTGAGGGCGGCTACTTTGTCGAGACGGACCGCGATCCGCGCAAGGTCCCGAACCCATTCCTCGACACCAAGGATCCCGGCATTGCCTACGAACTTCCTGATGAGCAGCGCACTGCACGCCCGGAAGATGATTCCACTCGCTCCGCTAGCACCAGTATTTATTACTACTTGACTCCGGGGTCGCCGGTGGGATGCTTTCATCGCAACCGTGGCCGGACTGTGCATACACTACACAGCGGGCGAGGGCGGTATGTCCTGATTCATGCGGATGAGGTGCTGCGTGGAGATCGCAAGGAGCATGGCAATAAGGCGCGTATCGAGACCTTTGTCGTGGGTCATGATATTGCTCGAGGAGAGCGCCTGCAGTGGATCGTCGAGGGAGGGAAGTACAAGGCTACGTTCCTGTTACCAGATACCCGTGATGGGAAGGAATCGGGGGGATTATTAATCAGCGAGGTTGGTCTTCCCTAACATTAGAGCAATGGACCTGTGTTAACAGTTTTCTCTCTCTAGACTGTGATTCCCGGGTTCGATTTTGGAGACCACGATTTCATGCAGGCCAAGACATTGGACGAATTGCTGACCCCGGATGAGGTGCGGGAGCTGGAGTGGCTCCTGCGGGAGAAGTCGATTGGGCTGTAATTGGTCCCTGTAACGAACGCAAGTTCACAAGGTGTGAAAAGGAATCGAGATACGAGATAAGTATCAGTATTATTCTGACAGTGATAAGACGACTACTACCTGCATAGTAGAGTCATAGACTGGCATCCACAAGAAGACCAACGCCGGTTAGCAATCATGTAGAAGAGACACGCCAACGCCATCCCATGACACCCACGGCCAATGCAAGTACTATCAACCCAAAACATAAACCAGGAAACCAATACACCTTTCAATAGGAAGCTTCATCCTTTCAATAGTCTGCTGCTGACCCCAACCTGTCGCTACTATCCAGCACTCTGTTTCAAGGTTAGCCTAGCAGACTCAAAACTTGAATGGAACAACTTACGAATATTGTTTGGTCAAAGTTCCCTCGCCGCCTTTTGACAAATCAATATTAAAAACGTAGAAATTGCCCTCGCTCGTCACGACCATCACTTGCGGCGTGTTACTGCTCATCGCCACAACACTTTTGAGCGGACCCGAGCCGCCGTGCCCAGAATTCGACTTGGGGAGCTTGATCCACGCAAAGTCACGGGCCGGCTCCCACATTTCACTGACACCCTTGGGAAGATACCCCCCGACTGTTGAGGCAAAAGTGCTCCCAACATTCTGCGATGTCCGTCGAATCATGCCCATCAGAGTTCCGTTGTGTTTTCGGCGCGTAATATCCGACGGATCCGTGCCATCCTCTGGAGCTGACCCGGAACTCGGGCTAAGCGGTGCATCTCCACTCCCATCCGCATGAGCGCCCTGGTTTCCCAGCTTGAAGATGTGAATAGTCTCTGTCGCTGACGACACGCACAAAAGCGTCGAGGTAATGTTGAACGACATACTGTAAATGCGCGATGGCATCGAACCGCGTCGGAACTGGTACAGTTTCTGCCCATCGGGAACAGAAAATACACGGATGATAGTTCCTTTGTCCGACGCGGTGGCCAGCAGCGTACCTCTACTGTTGATAGTGATGCATGATAACGGCGATCGATGCGCTTCTACCACATTGATCGCCTCCAACTTGATCGCATCGAAAATTAGGACCTCACCGCTTGTGGGCGATATATGGCTAGATGTCCCCGGCGGGGCGTGCGCCGGAGGTGCAAATGACGACGGAGGTGCTTTTTGCGGGAGAGGGTAGGCGAGGTAGCAGTTCTCGGAAGAGGGCGACAGGGCGCAGATGGCTGTGCAGAAGTGTGAGAAAGATGCACTATCAACCGCTTAACCCCGCATCTCACGTACCATTTGGATTCGGAGAGGTCTGTATTGTGTAGAGCAGCTTCATGGTCTGGATATCGTAAAGGTATATCTGGTCTTCCAGGACAATAACCAAGCGCATTCGGTTCAACTTGACGGCCAGCACCGTAGTGGGAAAGGTCAACTCGCATATCGTGGATTGTCGCTGGGACGCAGTTAGTCCAGGCGATCAAAATGGAAGAATTGGCCGGCGAGACTAACTTTGGTGTTTGTGATTTGCAATCGGCGAGGGGACAAGATCAGCGCCACGAGCGATGTGGAAAACAGCATCTCCAGAATCGCGATGTTGCCTTCTCGCGTCTCGTAACTTTTGGAGAAGGGATCCGTCGTGTATATACGGAAGCCCTTGGACGTACCTACCCATGGTTGGTACCTCACCACACTCACAACAGGTCCTGGACAGACATACCGACAGCTAGATAGCTGTAGTCTTGGTTAAAGGTCACAAAATTCATCGTCATCTTGCCTGTTGACCGTCCAAGCCTTCCAATATGCCCAATATGCGGCAATGTGATCGACGTTCCGCACGTTCCAAGGGCCCGGGAAACGTAGGTTTCAAGTGGAAGTACGGTAAAAAGTCTGAAAATCAGTTACAGCACAGCGCCCATGACACCGCCGGCCAAATAAACCCTATGTTTATTTGTGAATGTGTGAAAAATAGCCACAAATCTCCGTCGCAAAAGTGATCAGATGACGCTTAAAAGGCAGCGCAGAAAGCGACCGCGGTGCATTTTTGGCCTGAGGCAGCAAGGCAGCGAGGAAGAAGTGGCCCACCATAATTGGCCCTGGCGCTCGGACCCTTCACCCATCCCGGCATATCTCACAATTTTCCGACTATACGCTTCAAAGTCAAAATCAGCGGCACGTGTCTCCGCGATGGCCGGAGCAAACAAGCCGCAATCTGTCATGGCGGAGTCCGATGCCGATCTGGTCATCGCGGTGCGTATTGTCGCTTCGTCGCCGCCGCCCAAGGTTGCTGACTCCTCGGTTCGGTACCTACTTTTCTAGACCAACGACAGTAGCATCGTTTCGAAACGCAGTGTCGAAGCTCGTTACTATCCTCAGCGTCAATTCTTCCGCCCGTTTGTGAGGAAATTCCAGAGGCGGGCGCCGTTAATCAACAGGGGCTATTGGCTGCGTATGCATGCTATTGAACACACTGTACGTCGGTTTTTACAAGAGCCGTCCGATGGGCCCAAGTTTGTGGTCAACCTGGGCTGCGGATAGTGAGTAGAGTCGAAAGATCTGAGACCGTATAGAGGAACCTCCGAGGCTAAGGGATGGCTACGTAGTGACCCGTTGCCCTTTCAATTGCTCGACAGTGACCCATCGCTCTGTAAAAATACAGTCTTCGTGGATGTGGACTACGAGAAACTGATTAGTATCAAATCCGCGATCATCCAACAAGCTCCGGAATTCCAGCGCCTGGTGGGCAGTAAATTCGAGGTGTACCCTGAGCATGACGTGGTGCGCCTCCGTGCTTCACAGTATGCTGCTGTCGGCTGTGACCTAAAGGACCTAGGAAGACTGGAGCGCGGGCTGCAAGCTGTTTTGGGCTCAACACCCGCTTCCATTTTATGCATTGCTGAGGTCTCTCTCACGTACATGGACGTCGAATCGGCCGATGCGCTGATTTCGTGGATCCCACGGCTCGGAAAGGGTGAGCAGATGACCAGACGTGCGTTCTTCGTCATGCCCAAAGGCTAAACATAGTGATTCATGCAGATGTTCGATTCTGTCTCTTGGAACAGTACTTCCCAGATGGCCCTGGCCATCCATTTGCAGCCACCATGATCAAGCACTTCGAAAAACTCCGTGCGCCTTTACATTCTATTCACCACTATCCGACTATGAAAGCGCAAGAAAAGCGCTTCACAGACAGAGGATGGCAGAAAGCGTATGCACGGAGTCTATGGGATGTGTGGAATGACGACGAATTCCTCGAACCATCGAAGCGGTCAGCCCTCGATAAGGTCGAGCAGTTCGATGAATGGGAGGAGTTTGCGCTCTTCGCATCCCACTATTTTCTCCTCCTTGCTTCCACCGATGCGCATGACGGTACCGTCTTTCCGTCGTCCAATGAATCGGAAACTCAGACCCCTGACAGTAGGTTCCGGTTACTACCAAATTGTCCACCTCGATTCACTGCCCAGCGGAGGTTCGCAGCTGCCATTGCTAATGGCGACAACTCCGTGGGCGTGCATGGAGGGGTTGGCCGTCAGTCGCGACTGTTGTCTACAGATGTCTATGTCTGGCCTGATGAAACTGATGTCAAGTCCTATCCCCCGCCTCCTGAGCAAATTCCCGTCCGTATATGTCATACAATTACGGGATTGCCGGATTATGACTGTTTACTTGTCGGGGGCCGCACTGCTCCAACATCTGTACTGAGCGATTGCTGGGTCCGACAGCACGGAAGATGGGAGCCAGTGCAGTCCCTTCCTAGTCCCCGGTTTAGACACTCCGCAACAGGAGTTTATCTGGATAACTCCTATGTCTTGGTGTACGGCGGAAAGTCTGACACAGGGGAGACACTCAGCGACTGGCAGTTATGGAGTCGACAGCAAGGCTGGCAGACCTTGCACGTTGATTGTGAAGGCGACCTTCCTCGTAGTCGATTTGGGGCTTGTCTGGTGGCCATAGACGACAACTTTGGGATCCTCTTTGGCGGCATGACTCAGGATGGCGTAGTCCTGAATGACTTTTGGCTCTGGACAGTTAGCCAGCGAGAGGATGGCACCAAATCTGTGCATCTTGCAAACCGAACCAGCTCGCTTCATGATGCGACGCCTGTCTCGAAATATCTTGGTCGCTTTGGTGCAACTGTTGCAAAGACAGGATATGGGGTCTTTGTTATTGGTGGTATCGGTCAATGCGGCGTCCTTCCGGCGGCGTTCGAGGTGATACTTGTTGACAGCTCTCGGCTATGCGATGATCGAGACGGAAAATCATGGAACCAGTCCATATTGTCTCCAATCGGTCTCGGCGTAGAGCCTCCTCAACCACGGCCGCTCTTGATCGGTCATGCGTCGAGCGATGTTGCATCGTCACGCGAACCATGTCCGGGAGATGGATCTGGAGTTTCAGACGTGCTAATTATGGGCGGGGGAGCGGTTTGTTTCTCGTTTGGCACGTTCTGGAACAATGGCACATGGCTGTTGCAGCCCATTGGATCCCCGAAAACGAATCCCTGGCAATTACAGGTACCGTCGACCTCAAAGGAAACGGCCACACCTCCGACCCCAGCCATTGAGCCGCAGGGCAAGATGAACAGCGCCGGCATCGTCCAGATTCCTCGACGGCCAATCCGTACTGCGGCCGAATTTGAAGAAATCCTGTCGCGAGCCGAGCCTGTGGTCATTACCGATGCCGACATTGGCCGTTGCACCGAGCTCTGGACCAAAGAGTATCTGACGCAAACTGTTGGGTTCAACCGTAAGGTTGTAGTTCACGAGGCGCGCTCCGAGCATATGAACTTTCAAAAGAAGAATTTCGAATACGTCACCAAAGATTTTGGAGAGTTTCTCCAGGAAGTGTATGACGGCAGTCGCCAATATCTGCGGTCCATCTCGACGGTCCAACCCGCCAAGCAGGCGGCGAACTTGGCCGAGGATTTTCCCGAGCTAAGCAACGATTTCCGCCTGCCACCGCAACTGGCGTTGGTCAATGAGAACGCGCATAGCTCGCCATTGCGAATTTCTGGGCCGGTTACCATGTGGCTGCACTACGATGTAAGACCATTCTTGGATCGTCCAAGCTTGCCCGCCCATGTCCACTAACCGACTGGCAATGTGTCTTTTAGGTTATGGCCAATGTTCTCTGCCAGATCCGTGGCCAAAAGCGGCTGATTCTCTATCCCCCATCTGATGTCCAATACCTTCAGATTCCCCCTGGCGCCTCCAGCTCCAGTCTCAACATCTTCCATGGCGTGGCCGATGGCGACATTGTGTCCATTCCCCACACCACCCCGCATGAAGCGGTCCTCAAACCCGGCGAGATCCTGTTCATCCCCCCGCTGTGGTTGCACACAACCTCCCCTGTTGGGGGAGTGAGTATCGCTGTCAATGTCTTCTTCCGCAATCTGCGGAATGGTTACGCTCCTGGTCGGGATGTTTATGCTAACCGGGATCTCAAGGCCTACGAAGACGGCCGAGTCCAGGTGGACAAGATTGCCCGCATGTTCGATGGGCTACCCTCAGACATGGCCCGATTTTACCTATTGCGGCTGGCGGACGAGCTGCGACAAAAGGCTCTTGGCTGATCCTTTCTCTCCTTCTACAACATTTCCTTTTGCGAACATTGGGCGAATGGAGCCAATGTCTCGCTTTCCTAGTGCACCACCATGTGCCTTTCCGCGGGCGCGCTTTCGTGTGCCGTTGGACGCGTGGTCACGTGAGGGCCCAAGCCGCTAGGTACTTGGAATCGCGGCATTCCGATAAGAGTCTTGGCGTCAATCCTTGACTGGAACTGTCTGCTATTGGCTGCGCTGATGGATTTTTGGACCAATCACCGACGTCGGACCTTCGCAGCCGGCCAGCCGTCATCAGCCCTGATGGGTCCGGAGCGCGGCCAATCCGAGGGTGGAGCTGGAGCCAGAGCTCCGCTGGTGGACCCACATCTTCCTGGATCTGGACCGGCGAGAGAGGATGGCGTGCAATTGGTCCACGCGGCGCGGGGTTGTGTGGCTAGGGAGAGAGCCAGTCCAGGAAGCTCCTTCCATGACATCGCGATAAGCTGCAGCTGCCATTGACGGCCGGCCGGAGGACGGGGAGGAGTCGAGTTATAAGGACTGTTTAAGGCCCAATGAGCCATTGTCCGTCGCAATGACATGGCACTTTTCTACAGGCAGATTGATAGAATAAAAGCGTTTAACTTCATGCCCTCTGTCCTCTTCATTAACTGTATTCAAGGCATGCAAGAAACCTAACCTAGAGCCAGGCAAGGGAGTGCCGCCCCTGGTCGCCAACACACACCCTCCCCTCCCCGCTTGTGCTGAATTTCCTCGTTTGCCTTTCTTTTTAAATCTTTTTAATATCTTGTCTGTGTCTCTTTTTCTTCGTTTTCTCCATGCACTGATATATTTTGTCAGCCATTCATTTCGCACAGTCAATATTGCTCTTGTGGATTTGATTTCCTATCTTCAGACTACGAGAACGGAGCACAGGCCCCGGGATCAAGATAGATCGCGCCTCTGGTGGGCCCGTAAGTCCGTTCAGTCCGCCGGTTAACCGCGCTTACACTATTCTCCAGTACACTGCGAGTTCCAGCAATCAGATTGTCGCACGAGGAGGAATCACATCGACATCTCAGTCCTTGCCGTCCTGCATCCAGTTCATCGCGAAAACGTCGACTTCGGATACCTGCGGACGTTGCCCATTAGACCATCCATTGGATAACCTCGGTCCCGTCGCGATTCCGACGAGCTACCAGATACTCCGGCCGTCCCGGCTTCGGCAACCAACGTGAGACACTCTTAAAAGCTCCTGATATCGCTGGGAAACCTCTCAAGCATTGCGCAGAGCACGCCGCCTGCGCAGACGATGTGATTGCCTGCTCACGTGCTCGCCAATCGGATTGAGTGGTTGTCGAGGAAGGCGCGACCCGCGTGTACCTGAAAGTCCCCGGATTTGGAAGGTGCGACTATAGTCAACGGGATGGCAACGATTGTGGTGCAGCCGCAGACCGTGCGGCATTCGCCAACACCGCCTCCAGTTTCACCGTCGCGAAGCCTGAACGTCCACTCACGCAGCCCGACCCCAGTCCCGAATAAGCACATTCCAACATGCCCCCCTGGCACCACTGCGCAGCAGGCGTCCCCGACGCTGCGGAACTCCAGCGGCATGGGCATGACCACCCTCCTAGACCCGCCTGATCGATTCGCCAAGGTCTCAGACATGCCGCCCGTGTATGCGATCGACGCCAGCGTTCTAGCGGCGGCAGTGGAGCACCTGGCATCGCAGCCGTTGCCGGACCCCAAGCGGGTATTTCCCTGGCTGCACGGACTCCACCCAGAAAATCGGTTTCAAGTGTGCTTTTTCATCCTCCCCAGGCTCCTGCCACGGATTGTACCAAAATGTCTGCGGTGCCTGACCATCATCAACGTGGACAGTAACTTGACCAGGTGTCGTCTGCGCGGCGCAGTGACATTGGAAGAAGTCCTTACGTCCGATTTCGAGTTCCTGAATGCCGACCCACCCAAGGGATTCTCCGTCAGGAATTTCCAAATCCAGACGGCAAAGCTGGCTCCGCTATCGGATATTGTACTCTATTGCGAGAATGGAGACATCGAGCGCATGTTGCCGTTGGCGCAGAAGGTGTCCATGGCGCAGCAAAGTTGGAAATCCAAGCACGACCCCGATAACGAGATGCCTCCATGTAACACTTTTGTGTTGACTGGTAGGTTACCCGACGAAGGCAACTGGTGTCGAACACGGCTGATGAGACCAGATTGCTTCAAGCATATTGAAGAGCACTATTCCGAGTTGGTTGCAACAGATTCATTGGGTCAGCCATCGGGCAATGTCATGGACTTTGCGCGACGTGAAAGGATCGAGATGTGTGCCATGGCAATGACGTCCGAAATATCCAGAAATGTTTGGCTGGGGCCGAGCCCGGATACTGTTGCGGAGTACGCGGAAAGTGAGACCTGCCTAGATTTTGACTTACAGCTGGAAGCTAGTGACGACGCAAAACTGGCGGGCCGGCGGCTACTCAATGAAGTAGAAAAAGGCTTGAGCAACGGCGAAAAGATTGTATTAGAGGTGATATCGTCTGGCCACTTCCCGGATATAGCCAAACGCAGGGAAGTGGATAAGTTTATCAGCATGATCCATTGGCTGTATCGCCTAGCTAATCCGGACGATGAGGACGACGAAATGGAGGATGTGAACGATGACGGCATGTCCTGGCCATCTCGAAAGAAAGATGGATACAGAATCCTGATACACTGCCCAGATGGCTACACCGAGAATACGTTGGTGGCAATGGCATATTTTATGTTTGCCGAGGGGGTGCCGATGCACGAGGCTTGGATCAAACTTCATCGGGAAAAGGGACGCAATTTCTTCGCGTATCCATCAGATGTGGATTTCCTACGTGCCATCCAACCGCGGCTGTTGCAAGAGAGTCCAGCTGCGCGGGGCTTGAATATAACCAGCCTCTCTGAGCCATCATGGGTAGATGACATGGATGGTTCCCTCCCAAGTCGCATCCTCCCATACATGTACCTGGGTAGTCTGGCGCATGCGAACAACCCGGAGTTACTGAAAGCTCTAGGAATTCGCCGGGTTCTTAGCATCGGAGAACCCGTGTCTTGGACGCCCGAAGTTATCCAGGAATGGGGAAGGGACCATCTCATGTTTATCGACAATGTGCAGGATAACGGGGTCGATTCTCTGACGCAAGAATTTGACAGATGCTCAGAATTCATCGGTAAGATACTGTGTCGATGATTTGTCACGGGAATTGACTAACCATGAACCAGGTCGCGGGAGAGCGGATGGCACTGCAACCTTGGTACATTGCAGAGTTGGAGTTTCTAGATCGGCTACCATTTGCATAGCTGAGGTCATGGCGTCATTGGGAATGTCGCTTGCACGGGCATAGTGAGTATCGGCAGGCTGATGGATTGGCTCAGGCTGACATGTGTAGCTGCTTTGTTCGAGCTCGGCGATTGAACGTAATTATCCAGCCGCATTTGCGGTTTGTGTAAGTTGATGTCTAGCAAGGAATCGTAAAAGACGAGGCTAATCGACTCCGGACAGATATGAGCTCTTGAAGTGGGAAGAATATCAACAAATGCGACGCGGCCTACCCATCCGCCGGGAGATGGAATGGGCGACGCTCGCAAGAGAGATTGCGCTGATGAACGAACCCTACTCGAGGCGGTGATTTGTTCCATCTTGTGTTATCTTTTGTGATTGGTTTTCTGATTTTGAGCGATTCATGGGTCATTGCTGTACCATTTGCGAGAGTTTTTGGGTAGGTTCGGTGTTGGTAGGATAGTCATGCTTTGGATTATGGGACTGGTTTAAAATACCTGGTCATGCATACTAAAGGTGTACAACGGCCTATTCCCTTCTCTTCCTTCCTAACCGCCCATTTAACACCGTTCAAACACCCGATACAAACCCTTTAGATCCGCAACCTCAACAACCCCCGAAAGCATACTCTTGGTCGCAACCATCCGTGCTCTAATCGCCGGAAAAAGCACATGCTCCAACATCCTCGCAAGTTGGACCCTCCTCTCTTTGAGCGGATCTTCCTCCTCCTCCTCCTTTTTATCTCTCTCCCCTTCTCCGTCCTGATCGCTCCCCGTCGAAGGCGGCGGCGGGGGAAGTTCCTCCGGAGTATAAAAAGCCGCAAGTTCCCGGAGAAATGTCCGAAAACACGGCTCTTCTGTGGTCCAGTCGACATATGGCCCCAGACGGAGCAGGAACCGCGGGAGTTTTGCCAGGGAGGGGACATACCCCTTGAGCAGGAGCGGAATGGTGAGGAGGTCGCCATCGGGGGAGATGGAGAGGGAGAAGTACTCGTCGAGCATGTCGCGGCGGTCGATTAGAGTTTGGGCGATGCGTGTGGGGGCGGTTCTATATACTTCTTCTTCTTCTTCTTCTTCTCCCTGGGTAGAAGAGGGTTGGTGGGAGGTGCGTTCATTTTCTACCGCTAGTTGTAATAGATCGATGAGTTTTGGCGGGGGGTCGAGTTTGAGGACGCCAAAGTTACCAAAATCTGTCAGGCCGATTTGGTAGAAGAATTCGTGGCCGAGCATGCCGTAGTCGACGAGGTAGAGTTTTACGCCGGATTGGATGGCGGCGATGCGTCGGCGCTCGTCTACGAGCCCGACGTAGGTGTGTGTGGCGAGCATTTCCGTCAGGCCGTTGTGCATGGCAGAGCGGACTTGGGCGCGGAGGTTTTTGACAGACGTTAGCGCGATGCGCACGGGTTCGCGGTCGGTGGTTTCGTAGTGCATGCCATCATCGTCGGCGGCGGCGGCGGGAGACTCTTGGTCGTTGGGAGTAGGTTCAGAGGTGGATTTTGGAGGGTGTGGTGTCGAAGGGAATCGGGATCGTGCTGCAGGGAGCATTGACGTGATTTTGCGCATGCGCGAGTCTGTGCGTACGAGATTGTGCTCGTACGGTCTGGAACTGGACGAGGATGGGCCCGGGCGGCGTGCGTCACTGTCTAGCTCTCGATCCGCTGCAGCGGGACTCGCTCCTGGAAGTAAGGTCTGCGTCATGAATGTCCGGCTGGAGTCGACTTGAGCCAGCTGTGCGCGAATTGCACTGCAAATCTCCTCGATGATTTCATCCTCATGTAGAAAGTTCACCTCCCGTTTTGTCGGATGCACGTTGACATCGACACGGTGCGGCTCGATTTCTAGGTCAATGTACACGAAAGGGTGGCCGCCTTTTGGCAGAAACGCGGCATAGGTCTGCTCAATGGCTTTACGTAGCGCGCTCGACTCCACCGCTCGGTGGTTGATGAATAGCAGGATTGTCGTCCGCTTGACGTGATAGTTCGCATTGGTAACAAACCCCGACGCACGGTAGCCATATCTCTTGCGGTCTTCGACATTAAAGTCGATCAGCTCGTTGGCTACTGCACTGCCATAAATCTGCCGAATGCGATCTATCGTGCTAGACTGCGCCGACGTCGAGATGCTCACGCCCGAATCGCCGTGCTTCTTGCACGAGAACGCGACTCCGGAGCAGTGGATAGCGTAGCGTCCCACAATATCCAGGATCTTTGCGTATTCTTCGTTGGCCGACCGGAATGCCCGCCGCCGGGTCGGCACGTTGTAGAATAGATCCTCCACCTGGTGTCGTCAGCGCTGGTCCACGACCGCACTGCAGGGAGAGGACATACTGTAATCTGGGTCCCTCCGCGGCCAGCCGTCGGTTTAGGTTTAGGGCTCTGGCCCGGCTTTGCAGGAACCAACTTGCCATCGGCGTAATGCGCGCGCCAGGCGCAGCTGGAGTTCGCCGTCTTGGTTGTTACGGTCAGATGGGCAATGTGACTGATACTCGCCAGCGCCTCGCCCCGAAAACCATAGGTGCCTATCGACGCCAGGTCTTCGAACTCCTTTAGCTTGGAAGTTGTGAATCTTTCGCACAGGATCGGCAGATCGTCCACCTGCGTGCCTTTTGTATCAGCGCTGGTATTCTCTCGTTGATGCTCCGGCTACGACCGCGCAGGCTACTCACGTCGATCCCGTGGCCATTATCCGTAATCTGGAGCAACTTAAGCCCTCCTTCCTTGACCAATATCTCAATCGAGGTTGAGCCCGCATCGACCGAGTTCTCGATGAGCTCCTTCAGCGCGTGCATCGGCGCAACGATAATCTCTCCGGCTGCAATCTTGTTCACGACTTCCGGAGCTAATGGCTGCGACTATTAGATATGAACGACCTAAATTGCCATGACAGACTTGCCTTGATACGCCTGGGCCGCTCGGACGAGAGCCCGGCTTCGGACGCTGTTCTCTTTGTCCCGCGGGTTTCCTGTTCCTCTTGCGCTGCGTCGGCCATTTTCCAAGAGTTCGTAGCTAAAGAGCACGAAGAAGGTGTCGAGATGAGTTAAAGCTATCTAACTGATAGTCTAGATAAGCATGGGCGCGTCGCGTATCGCGGGCGGTGGGTGGATCTCGTAAACCCAGTCGTCGGTTTGACCGCCGAGAATGAAGGGAGACGTCAGCTCAAGAATGACCAAATTATCACATCTCTCCCAGCTCCAACCGCGCGGTCTCCAACTATCATGCACCGCGGACCAGATCTTGTCGGAATGCTGCTGCCCTCGCGCTGATCATGGCGCTCCCCAGGGTCCGTGACGAGAACCGAGCAAAGAAGGACGACGACTATCGCTTTCGCCCAGCCGCAGCCACAACATTCCGTCCATCGACGACCTGGCGAATGCCTCGTCGCCGACGGTTGCTCGTCCTCGCGGTTCTTGCGATTGCCCTTCTCTACCTCCTTAGTATTAGTCTTGCCGCTGACCGCAGTGTCTACTCTATCCACCCTCCTCCACGCTGGCCCGATGTTGAGGTTGCGCCCGATCCCTTCCCAGATGTTGGGCACCCTTCAAAGGAGGATGAACGCCTGCGATTCCCGGAACTGTCCAAGTCGCTGTCAAAATCACGCCTCGCCGGTACTGGTCGTCGTGGTGTGCTCTTCGCAGCCGCCAGCCTGCGAAGCGTTGCCGATTTGTTACCGCTCGCTTGCGAGAAGACACGGCATAGCTACGAGACGGTTCACTTTGCGGTGATGGGCCGGGAGCCGGTATCTATCGAGGGAATCCAATACGTCAATGGCATCTCTTCCGACGATTGCAAATTGGTTTGGCATGATGCACGCGCGGAACACGCCGCGAGCTTCACGGACGCCCGAATGGTAAACGCGGTGGATTACGCACTGTGGAATCTGCTTTCAACTTTATATGTGGATGCGGTGATTGCTCATGGGCCCGCCTTGGAAGAAGACTTCTTTATCCAGGCCATTGGTCGCCGCGCCGAGAAGCATGGCGTTCCTCTGGTGAGTCTCCCGGCTAGGGCCAGAGACCTCATGTGGATTGCCGATCTCGACGGCAGGGCTCTTCGAGGTACGTAGTTGCCGGCGGAACTGACTGCAAGTTAATCTGGATTGCTAACAGGATCGCAGCATGGAATCATTTCAACGTGGAGCTTCTCATACAAGCCCCATCTGGCTCGTCTGCGTCTCTCGTCAGGCTGTTGAGATCGTTGAACAGAGCGGACTACCTCGGTACTACGCCGAAACTAACCATAGAGTTGCCTACGCGGACGGATCCGCAGCTACTCAAGTTCATCAAGCGTCTGCGTGGGGGTGCTCTTTCTCCAGAGCGGATCAGCCTCCGCCGTCGTGTGCCTTTGAAACGGATGACCCCTCTGGAGGCAGCGATTCAGACCGTGGAAGCATTCTATCCTAGTGATCCTTCTCACTCGCACGTACTGCTGCTCTCACCGCAGGCGGAATTGTCACCATCTTTCTATCACTTTCTGAAGTATGCAGTCCTTAAGTATCGAGAGTCTTATCGCTCCGCAAGATCCAAGAACCTTCTTGGTGTCTCACTTGATTTACCGACAGTGAAACCGACTGATGATACGCCCTTTACTGTCCCTGATATTGATGCACCATTCTTTTGCTGGCAGTCGCCAAACAGTAACGCTGTGTTGTATTTTGGCGATAAGTGGGCAGAGTTCCATACGTTTATGGTCAATCTTTTGGAGACCTCGGCTGCAAAGGCGGAGCCGTCCGAGAAACAAATCTCTACCAAGTACCCTGCGTTCATGGAAATGCTGTTGAAATTTATCAGGACAAGAGGATACTTCTTGCTATATCCATCCTTCCCGGCAAGGCAGTCCATCTCCATGGCTGTGATTCATGAGGATTTTTACCAGGCGCCGGAGGAGTTTTTAGATGAACATGCTACGTCCCACGAAACTGAAGACAAGGCTGTTGACTTTGAATCTGTGAAGACGACGTTGTATGGAGCTTCTACTCTGGCAAATTTCATACGTCGCCTGCCTGATCGGCTCCCTGGGCTAGCGCGTCTGCCGTTTCTCGCCTTTGACGGGAGCACAACTACTTTCGAGGAATTGACGGAAGCCTCGCATGAATTCGCCAAAAAGTTGAACGTCCCCAATGTCGCCTGTTCGAAGCATGCACAGTCCCGAACGGTTGGCAGTCATTACTCGTACAATGCAGATGGTCTCCTTTGCGTTCCTGATCGTTAACGTTGTTGTTATTTGGGCTACTAGCCGTGTATTTTGATACCAATAATGTCGTACGACAAGAGCCCAAAAAGTCTTGATTACTCTTACTATGGATTCTGCCGTCTATACATTGTCAACAACTGGCTTATTAGCTTATATAATCAATATCGTAAACTAAGCCGGATTTGTCAGTAGCCTGGCCAAATGGCCAATCGCCATCAGCTCCACCTGCTCAGTGCCGTCAACGCAAGCTCTCATTGCCTTGACCTCATCTAACTCGCATCTTCGAGCTTTCATACTTCACATTCAAGGAACCTAGCTTCTCGTCTCGTGAGAAGCGCGCGAACTTTTGGTAAATCGAATTCAACCGAGCTTTCTACCCCACCGCGATTCGAGTTCTGTGGCCGGTGGCATGGCGAAAGAAGGCGAGCGGCCAACGGGCGCCGCAGAGAAGGGCAAGGGTAAGGTGGAGGATGCTCGGGAGTTGAATGGGCCGAGAAAGAATGCAAAGGACGATAAGGCGCCGGCGAATGGGAAGAAGAATGACAAGAAGGATGAGCCTCAAGAAGGTAATGCGCCCGCGGCGCTGCTTGATTTGCTGATACGGCATGGATTGCTAATGTTATGGCAGAGGAGCTGAGCGAGGAGGATCAGAACCTCAAGAATGAACTGGAGATGCTAGTAGAGCGGCTCAAGGTACGACACTTCTTTGTCTTGATTGTTAGAGAACGCGCTGATGAGTCTGCACGATCATAGGAGCCGGATACGTCGTTATACCGACCCGCTCTCGATGCCATGAAGAACTTTATAAAGACCTCCACGTCGTCGATGACGGCGGTCCCGAAACCCTTGAAATTCCTTCGACCCCATTACGATGAGCTGGCAGAGCTGTACGAACAATGGCCGGCAGGGCCGAATAAAGTGGGTGTCACTGAGATAGGCTGGCTGGCGACTGCATGCTGAGTGAGATTGCTTCTAGGATTCGCTGGCAGATATGATGTCGGTGTTGGGGATGACGTACGGTGTTGAAGACCGGCTCGAAACCCTCAAGTACCGTTTACTGGCCAAGACCTCCGCCGAAGATCTTGCCTCGTGGGGTCACGAATACATTCGCCATCTGGCTCTGGAGATTGGACTGGAGTACCAGAACCGACAAGCCGAAGACAAGGATGCGGCTGACCTGGTCGAACTTTCGCTCTCCTTGGTTCCGTACTTCCTCTCCCATAACGCCGAAGCCGACGCCGTCGATCTGCTGAGTGAGCTCGAGATGATCGAGGAAATCTCGAAATTCGTCGACGAGAACACCTATTCTCGGGTCTGCTTGTACATGGTCAGCATGGTCAATCTCTTGACGTATCCAGAGGACCATCAGTTCCTCCGCACTGCTCACGAAATCTACGTTCGATACAACCAACTAACCCAAGCTATCGTCATCGCCATTCGGTTGAACGACCTCGACCTAATCCGGAGCGATTTCGCTGCAACCGATGATAAAGCGGTCAAGAAGCAGATGGCGTTCTTGGTCGCGCGGCAGCAGATCTGGCTGGATCTGTCTGAAGAGGAAGACCAAGAGCTGCAGGAGTGCCTCAACAACACCCAGATCCACGTCCACTTCAAGTCCCTGGCAAAGGAGCTCAACATACTTGAGCCCAAGATGCCGGAGGACATTTACAAGACGCACCTGGAGACCGGCCGAAGCAGCAGCTTGGCGAATGTCGACTCAGCGCGACATAATCTGGCCAGTGCATTTGTTAATGCGTTTGTCAACGCTGGCTTCTGCAATGACAAGATGATGCTCGTGGAAGGGGACAAGGGTCCCTGGGTGTGGAAGACAAAGGACGACGGAATGCTGTCCACCACGGCCTCGCTGGGTATGCTGCTGCACCGGGATGTAGAAGACGGCCTGGATACGATCGACAAGTACACCTATGCGTCGGAAGACCAAATCAAGGCTGGCGCTATGCTTGCCATTGGTATCCTGAATTCCGGCGTTCGGATGGACTCGGACCCGGCCTTGGCTCTTCTGGGTGACTTTGACATGAGTGAAAAGTCGTCCCAGATGAAGGTGGCCAGTATCATGGGTCTCGGCTTGTCGTATGCGGGGTCTTACAAGGAAGAGCTGTTGGACATCCTTCTCCCGATCGTGGAGGATTCATCGTTGGATATGCAACTCTCGGCCATGGCAGCTTTGTCCCTGGGTATGATTTTCATCGGTTCATCCAATCACCAGGTCTCGGGCTCCATTGCCCAGACACTGCTGGATGAGGACCGACAGAAACAGCTGCAGGACAAGTGGTCACGGTTCATGGCTCTCGGGTTGGCACTCCTTTACTTTGGACGGCAAGAGGAGGTCGATGTCATTCTTGAGACGCTCAAGGCGGTCGACCACCCAATGGCCAAAGCCACGGCGGTGCTGGCGTCAGTGTGCGCCTGGGCAGGAACCGGTACAGTCCTGAAAATCCAGGAGCTCCTCCATATCTGCAATGATTACATCGAGGAGAAGGAGGAGAAGAAGGGCGACGAACTCGTCCAGTCGTATGCTGTACTGGGTTTGTCTTTGATCGCTATGGGCGAGGACATTGGCCAGGACATGATTCTTCGTCAGTTCGGCCATCTGATGCACTACGGTGCCAGCAATATCCGGAGAGCTGTACCCCTCGCCATGGGTCTGGTCAGCCCCAGCAACCCGCAGATGAAGGTCTACGACACGCTGTCCCGATACAGCCACGACACAGACAACGATGTCGCCATCAACGCCATCTTTGCTATGGGTCTTCTCGGTGCCGGCACCAACAATGCTCGGTTGGCGCAGCTCCTGCGGCAGCTGGCTAGCTACTACCACCGAGACCAGAACTCGTTGTTCATGGTCCGCATTGCGCAGGGCCTGCTCCACATGGGCAAGGGAACGCTCTCGGTCAATCCATTCCACACGGACCGTCAGGTCATGTCGCGAGTGGCGGCTGCTGGTTTGCTAACCGTGCTGGTCGCCATGATTGATGCCAAGCAGTTCATCCTCGCCGAGCATCACTACCTCTTGTACTTTCTCATCACAGCGATGCACCCACGGTTCCTCGTCACCCTCGACGAGAACCTCCAGCCGTTGACTGTCAACGTGCGCGTTGGTCAGGCCGTTGATGTGGTCGGCCAAGCTGGTCGCCCCAAGACCATTACAGGGTGGCAAACACAGAGCACGCCTGTGCTCCTCAGCTACGGTGAGCGGGCTGAGCTTGAAGATGAGGAATACATTCCTCTCAGCCCGACGTTGGAGGGTCTTGTGATTTTGCGCAAGGTGAGTACTATCTAATCACTTCCTACGAGTCAAAAAGAGTGCCGCTGACCCCAGGGTTATAGAACCCCGAATGGGTGAGCTCGTCGTAGATTCAGGTTGGGGATACAATGGACGGGATGACTGTAGCTGGATCTGATGTCGCATAATGGGACTACTGCATTTAGCACGATGCTGAATGGTGAATCTGTATTGTATGAGAGCTGTTTAAAGAGTCCAATGTAAGCCCTTGGTCTTGGGGCTGCATTAGCATATCCGTAAAAGGAAACTAGGGTTAGGGCTTCTTGATGAATCTTATCGTTGGGACGATCATGTGAAGAGTGAAATTCCTCCAGCCCAAAATCTTCCATCAGCACCGACAGCGACAATGAGGCTCGATCCCAGGGCGATGCGGTATCTCACCGCAGAGGACTTTCGAGTCCTTGCAGCGGTAGGTTTTTCCACCCGCTTCTTTGAAAGTTTCCACCAGCGATTCGGGTTCGTCTGACAGCTGACAGGGAATGAACACAGGTTGAGACAGGAAGCAGAAACCATGAAGTGGTGCCGACGCCGTTGATTGTTCAGCTTTCTGGGCTCCGAGGGGGGAGTGGCGTGCACAAGTGCATTTCGACTCTGGCGAAGAATAATCTAATTGCGAGGGAGAAAAATGTGAAATGTGAGCATCAACCGAGAAAGTCAACCTTTGTTCGAAACTAATTTGGGGACGCAAAAGATGATGGATATCGATTAACCTACGGCGGGTTCGACTACCTAGCGCTGAACACGTACCAGAAGCAGAAAGCCGTGTATTCAGTAGGCAATCGGATTGGGGTGGGCAAGGAGTCGGACATTGTGGTGGTTGCGGGGCCAGACGGCACGCAGCGGATCCTGAAGATCCATCGACTAGGTCGTATTTCGTTCCGGTCAGTCAAGAAGAATCGGGATTACCTGGGGCGGCGCAGCACGGGTTCTTGGATGTACATGTCGCGGTTGGCGGCGATCAAGGAGTTCACGTTCATGAAGGCGCTGCATCAGCATGGATTCCCTGTGCCGGAACCGATTTCGCAGAATCGGCATACAATTGTAATGAGTTTGGTGGATGCGTTTCCTCTGCATCAGATTGCGACGGTGGCGGATCCCGCGAGTCTGTATGCGGACCTGATGGCGCTGATCCTACGGTTGGCGCGGTATGGGTTGATTCATGGTGACTTCAACGAGTTCAATATCCTCATTAAGGAGGAGCCCGTTTCCGGGTCGAAAGACAAGGACGGGCAGGAAGAAGAAGTCCGCCTCGTGCCGGTTATTATCGACTTCCCGCAGATGGTGTCGATCGATCACCCCAATGCGGAATTCTACTTTGACCGGGACGTGGAGTGCATAAAGCGGTACTTCCAGCGACGATACCACTTTACGAGTGACGAGCCCGGCCCATTCTTCTCGGAGGCCAAAGAGGCTTTCTTGAAAAACCCTGGCAAACGATTGGACGTGGAAGTCGAGGCATCCGGATTCTCAAGGAAGATGGCAAAGGAATTGGAGAAATATATGAAAGAGCTTGGAGTTGATGGGGACAGAGGGGGAGAGAGGGATGATCTGGATGATGACGATGAGTCTGAAGAGGAAGTAGAAGAGGGAGAAGGAGAAAATGACGGGAATGCAAATGAAAGTGAGGGCCGAGATGTTAACGATACGGCGGAGAAACTTGAGGATCTACGAGTGTCAGCGTCGAGCTGAGATAATCTTGATAGATTGACGAACAGCTTCATGTTGTGACGATGCTTATGAACAATATCAACTCAGTTGATGCCTCTTCATCTTCGGTATTTTGTGTAATACTCCCCACGCGAAAGTACCGTTTCATGGTGTCCTTGTATACAAGGAATGCTCTCGCTATTATCAAGCAGGCTGGATCCTCAGGGCAAAAAACGAAATCTGGATCAGAACGTTGAATGTGCAACGAGTCGCGGATATTCCCTAGGTATCTTTGTCCATTGTATTGCGTTGCCTGTCATTCCTTTCTTTGTTGTACGCTGGGTATCCTAGCTCATGTGCATAAATAGGCGCCATTCCTTCTGTAATGCAACAACCGGAGAGAAAGTGGAATTCAGAGATTATCTTTCAATGTGTCCATCAGACTCTACTGGTCATTTCGAGTACTTTTTGCATGTGTCATAACCTGCGGAAAACTCAACAGAATAAGGTATTCGTGAAGTGTTCTGACATTGGAAGAGCGGGTGGGCGCTCCCCTGGAGTGTTGTCGCAAAGCACATAGGTATACTTATACTGCCAACTCAAGCGTGCTATGGCGGGCCATGATTAGCGTCGTACAATGGCAATAGCGAATGCATTTCAGTTCAATCGACATTTATCGGATTCTGCGCACCAGAATACTGGACTATCCCCCATACCCAAGATATTGACCCCTACCTTGTTTTGTGCACTGAACATAAGTTTCATTGGGAAGTTGTCAAGCTTGTGAGGCTTCTCTCGCGACAATTGACGCGGTGTCCAGCTCAATCGCTCTAAGGCTTCTCATGCAGGGTTAGGCATCCAGATTCTAACGGAAGAAGACTCGAGTTTCAGCTGCTTTTATTTCGTCCTTCCTCGTGTTGACTGGTTTTGACTCGGATTCATCCATGCCAAGTGTCGGAATACTTTTATCTCCGAAGTCTTAAGGTCTGCTACGAAATGCTGAACGATAGTGCACACAATGGGGCGGCTCAATCAGTTGCTTCAAGCATAAATTTGTTCTGATCTTTGGCGCGAAGTAAATCCGGGAAAGAGTTCATGACACAGATTGATTCTTGATTCTTAATCAGGCGTTTTATTCTGATTTCTAGCGGCTGCTTTAATGCCACAGGAGGAATCTGAACAGACTCAAACAAGTCCACAGCATCAATGATATTTTTGGCTCTTTTACCTTTGGAGCTCGTGATGAACGTCGCACGTTTCCTGAACCCAGCAGGCGTTATCCGGAGCCAGAGGGTGCGTTCTTCGCTTCATTTGCTTTTCAAAGGTTACGTTAGCAAGGGAATGGATTTCCATGCTGACAGAGCCCAAGGTGTCGAAACGTTGGCGAGCAATTCTCAGGAGCAACTCAATCAGTGCTTGTGTCTTGCACAAAACATTCAGGCCCCTGGGCCTGGATCCGAACGGTATTGATGCGCCGATTACCGACACGGCGAGGTATGTCGAATGGCAACATCGGCTAGAGTGTGGTCGACCGGTCAAAAGAATCTTTCTCCCCTGGTCATCGGAACTGCCGCCAGAAAATTGGGCTATTTATAACCCCGCTCCTCCCGCTGAGGTCAGGCTCCGCTCGCGCCGACTGTGTTACCGCACTCGGGATAACTGGGAACTGCACATATTGAATCTCGAAACGGGAGAGAGATCGATCTGGCCCGAATACAACGAACACGGCGGAATTCTCGACGAGAGTTTCTTTACGTGGTCCGATCGCTATCTCGTTCAATTCATTACAGAGGAGATGTAAGTTTTTGAAGTTCTCAAATCCATTGCCGGGCTCCTGCAGTCAACTATCTGCCGTCGAACACTGATAATTCAGTACGGGAGTGCAACTGCCCACTCTAGCAGCATTGGATTTACAAACGTCACGGAGTTTTATCCAAGACACTTCTACTTTTCCTGTTTTTACCCCTTGGTCCCGGCTGTGTTCTCTAGTGAAAGACAAGGTGGCTGTCGCGAGCTATATGGGGAAGACCCAGCCGTCCTCGTTTGGGATCTGGCCTCTAAGGTTGTCCGACAGATCAACATCGAAAAGTTTCCCCATCAATCCCCACGCACGATTTCTGACATTAGCCTATTGCACATTGTCCAGGATGAGGAGGTCCTGGTGGTATTTCAGGTAAACTGGAATCTGGATCCGCCCGAAGTGCAAAAAAACTAAGTTGTCGTTGACGACCGGGGAGGTCCTCGAGAAGAAACAATTCGGCCTTTCGCTAATGGGTCGTCATATCTTCCCTGAAAGAGGCTTTTACATCAACTTGTATCCAAAGGGGGATTTCGCTTGCACGTTCAGCCGTGGAACAGTAACGCGGAATATTTTCTACTCATATGATCTCGAAGCTGACATGCATCTCATGTATGACTATGCCACTGACAAGTTGAGTGGCCGATGGTTCGAATATGTCAATCACCATGGACAATCCCCCAAACTCGAACGACATCATCCCGTCATTCTAACTCCTGGTATTGTCTACTATTGGGCCGAAGATATTAGACAGCCCGTTATCTACGACGTCGCCTCAGGCAGGACAACCCGGCCCCGCTATCAGCTGGACGACCGAATGCTGTGTTCCAAAAAAGACTCCCCTTTTTTCCAGCCTTTTGGCGATCAGGAGGTTTTCGGCATTGCCGGAGAGGGCGGCATTGAGCTTTGGTTTTTCAATCCCAACTTTGTCCCTGACTTCCTGGATGGACGGCCACTCGATGTGTAGCAAGTAGTCAGCGAGTTTGTGTTTGAGATCAACATGGAATCAAGTTTTCAGCCGCTCATGTACATCACCCACCCATTTCGAGTTAATATCCTCATTTGACACAGAAGTAAATACTACCTTCCGATGAGCAACTGCCTGCGAATTAAAATATTTACCATCAATATGGTCACTTTGTTAAGTGGTAGACCTGAACACAAAAACGGGACATACGTGAAGCTGTTTTCTTGTAACTAATCCTGAAAAGGTCAGAGGATGTTATTTTTT
>NW_027192370.1:0-69853 GCF_041956635.1 Thermomyces lanuginosus | reverse complement strand
CTAGTAGGATTGATTTTTTTTTTTTTTTTTTTTTTTTTTTTGATCTTTTGAAGGAGGCTAACCTGCATTCTCTCAACGACTTTGTTCTTAACTGTTTGAAGTTGCCTTGGAGCATTCAACAGTTCCTTCGAATTTGTATTCGTAGCATCATAGCCGAATTCCACGCTTCGAATAGTATCTCTTCCCGTCTTGTTTCATTCTGGATGATTTTCGTGTTTTCCTTGCTGACTTGTTCGAAAATATTCTGAGATTTTTCGACTTGAAATGGATGGCCAGTGCTCCTTCTTCAGGAAGATGGTTCGGATGTAGAACGCCACCAAACTCTTCAGGCGCCCAAATTACGGGCCTGATTCGAAGTGGTTGCTAGAGTATTGCTTGGCCCCGAACAATCGTGTCCGACTCGATTGTTATCAGACATGCAAAACTGAATAAAGCGTAAACCTCATCGTTGGTACTCTGTTATATATATATATATATCTCCCTCACCGCTTAGCTGAGCTTTCTGCTTCCGAAACAAAACAAGGATTCAGGACGTCGCTTTGATTGGCGAGAGCACCCTCATCTCAGGTTGTTTCAATCATGAGTTGGTATAGATAGTTGTTCGAATCATGAGATGGCCTCAAATGCTGTCGAATGAAGTGATGAGTAGTCGCTAGCATGGTTGAGGAAGAAGGGGGTTGAAGTGTCCCCGTCCCTCCTGACTAGGACAAGCTATCGGGCTCTGAAGACATACAAAATGGGAGTGGAAGAAATGCGAACGACAGGAGAACCCATCTTTGACTACAGGTCAAGCATGGAAGAGGACACACACACTTTTCGGTTATGCCTAGAGCAAACCAGTTCCGGATGAAGCACAAACGGCCAGAGTTCTTTGTCCAACAGTCCAGATACGCATCCCATGTTTGTCATTAAGCACACGGGCCATTAAGTTGTAGTATTAGGGTAACGGGGTTGCCCTTGCCATCTGGGCATCTGGCAGAAGGAAGCAGCAGAGAGATACTAGGCAGATTCGGATTATCTGTCAATAACAGAAAATAAGTCAAAAAGTAATTTAAAAACAATATTAGACAAAAGTGATATCAATCATATTATCCTGACCTTGTGCCAATATTATCAGAGGGGTGAAAGACTGATGATGTCCTTTGTCGTCTAGGTACCGTTTGCTGGCTCTCCCGCTATTAGGGTCCAGGTACCCGATACGCTAAACTTAAACCGTGCCCTGAAACGAACGAAGTGAGTGAAGGGTCCGAAGGCCGCAGGAAAGCGGAATTGGCTGGCTTCAAATGTACTATCACGTGATCCCCCGAGCAGTTGGCGGGCTTCAAATGTACTATCACGTGATTTCCCGAGCAGTGGGCGGCTTCAAATATACTATCACGTGATCCCCCCAGCAGTAGGTAAGGCTAGCGAAATGAGCACTTTTCACTCCGTACTCAGTACGGAGTAATTACTTCGCAGTTCGCTCTTCGCACGTCATTCGAGGTTCATTTGATTCGTTTGATTCGTTTGGTTCGTTTGGTTCGTTTGGTTCGTTTGGTTCGTTTCAGGGCATGCGTGCACCTGCGCGCGTCACCAGTACTAGAACAATTTCGGCGTTTGGCATTCACGTGACTCAAATCTACGGTGTCCGCAGCGGCCACTTGCGCAATTCTATCCGATCCGCAGGAACAAAGCTGAACAGCAGCAGCAGCATCAATTTATCCAGAACACGCCGATTGCGACACAATCGCAACGGGAACAAACAAGGACAATACAGTTCAAAAATGGGGCGCGCATTAGCAAGATTTGCCAGGCGCTACAAGTACCCAAAAGACTGGGTACCGGCCACCGCGCCGCTGCATATGCGGAAACAAATCTTTCTGTCAGTGAACCTCGCCTCCAGCCATTATTCCATTGAACGAGGAAAAGTCAACTGACAATTAGGATAGACCTGATTTTGTCATTGCATTGATCCGAACACCATTCCTTCCACCGCGGTTCGCATCGTTCTACGTCCCGCTCCATTTCAACAAGCTCGACATGAAGGACTACATGAAGCGTGTGTACAACGTCGACGTGATCCGGGTGCGGAGCTATATCGAGCAGCAAAAAGTCACGCGGGAGCGCCGGGATGGTCGGCCCGGCTATGGCCCCTTGCGGCGACCGCAGTCCAAGAAGCGTATGACGATTGAGATGACGGAGCCGTTTGTTTGGCCGGATCCGCCAAAGGATATGTCTCCGTATGTGTTTTCCCCCCCTCATTCCTGGTGATGATAAAGTTTATGCTGATGGTGAATTATTTAGATGGGAGAAAGATCAATTCCACAAGGCAGCCAAGTTCCAAAGAGAAATGTCCGAGAAGATGCAGCCGCAGGCCACGCTCAAACCAGACGAGGAGGACCGAGAGGCATACGCCAAGCAGGCGAAGGAGTTGCTAGAAGGGAAAGCCGTCTGGAGACCGACCTGGCAGGCTCTGGGTCTGAACTACAATCGTCCAAATGTTCCATCGTTGAGCAAGCCAAAGTCATGATATGCAATTTTTCTCTGCCCTTGTCGTGTATTATTACATATGGATTGGTTTATTCTGCATTCATACAGACACCCGAAAATGACCATATTCAATCATGTATAGAATGGGACATATATATGATTGTACAATCAGAGCCGACTCTCAAACACCTCCAAATGCTGCTGGCCAGGGAAATGCGCGTTGGGCCAGACAACGCGGATCGCTTCCCAAATGTGCCTGGAAAGATGCCCCGTTAGCAGATATTCAACGGCAGGAAACTGGACTGAACATACTTGACATAGATGATCTCGAGACCATCCTGGACTTCCCTCGGCACATCCCGCACATCCTTACGGTTCGCATACGGGAGAAGCACTGTCTTGACGCCCGCTCGCATGGCCCCAATGAGCTTCTCTTTGATGCCGCCGACTGGCATCACGCGGCCGCGCAGGGAGACCTCGCCCGTCATGGCGATCTGCGGCGGCACGGCCTTACCCGAGAAGAGCGAGATGAGTGCGATGGTGTGCGCCAGACCGGCCGATGGGCCGTCCTTGGGGATCGCCCCCGATGGGCAGTGCACGTGGATACTGCGGTTGCGCATGATGTCCTCGTTGGGGTCGTGGCTCAGGCCCAGGTCGAATGCGTGTGCCTTGACCCAGGTAAGCGCCACTTCCACCGACTCTTTCAGCACATCTCCCAGCTTGCCCGTCAGGTGCACCCGCCCGTTGCCCGGCATGTCTGCCACTTCGATGAACAGGATGCTGCCCTGCCCGCCGGTCGAATACGCCACCAGGCCCGTCACGATGCCTGGCCGGGATGACTTCTCGGCGATCTCCTCATCGAACCGTTCGATACCCAGGATATCCTCTAGGTCTTGCAAAGTCACCCGAGGATCGTACGAATCCGCTCTGCTGCCGTCCTTGGCTTCTGCGTATTGCACCGCCTTATATCGGCATACAGATCCAATCTCCCGCTCGAGGTTGCGCACCCCGGACTCACGCGTGTACGCTGTGATGATCTTGTCAATCACCTCGTCCGACATGACCACTTGGCCCTCTGAGAGGCCATTGCTCCGGATCTGCTTGGGTAGCAGGTGCCGTCGCGCAATGTGTCGCTTTTCAAGCGTTGTGTACCCGGCCAACGCGATCGTCTCCATACGATCGAGCAGCGGCGGCGGGATTGTGTCCAACGAATTCGCCGTCGCGATGAAGAGCACCTTGCTCAAATCAATGGGGATGTTCACATAATGGTCCATGAAGGAATGGTTCTGCTCTGGATCCAGCACTTCCAGCATGGCCGCCGACGGATCGCCGTGGAAGTTCGGACCTCCAACCTTGTCGATCTCGTCCAAGAGGAACACAGGATTAGCTACGCCCACCTTCTTCAGTCCGTTCACGATCAGGCCGGGCATAGCGGCAACATAGGTCCGGCGGTGGCCGCGAATCTCCGCCTCATCTCGAACACCGCCGAGCGAGATGCGGTGGAACTTGCGACCCAAAGACGTTGCTATGGACTTGGCCAGGCTGGTCTTTCCCGTTCCTGGGGGCCCAACCAAGAGCAGAATCGGCGACTTGTCAACCATTCGCTTGGTCTTGAGCATTTGCAGCCGGGCCGCTAAGGCTTCCTTGTCGACATCCGGAGCTACAGAGGCGTCTTTCTCCAAGGAATCCAACTTCTCGGAGATCTCGGAAATCTCGCGATCGGTATCCTTGTTGGCTGATTGCTTCAACTTCAAGACTGCAAGATACTCCAGCAATCGCTTCTTAATCTTCTCCAAGCCGTAGTGATCATCGTCCAGCTGTTTCCGAGCACGCTTCAACGTCTCGGGTCCAAGCTGGTCCTCGGTGACCTTGGACCATGGAATGTCCGCTAGATTTTCCAAGTAAGTGCGGCACACACCGTACTCTGCATTGGCCGGGTTCATCTTGCGTAGCCGCTTGAGTTCCCGGTCTGCGACCTTGCGGGCTTCTGGGCTGAGTTGCGCTTCGTTTAGTCTCTGCTGAAGTTCGTCAATCTCGTTGGCCTCTTTGTCGTCTTCGCCGCCCCCTGCGGCACCGGCTGGTGTGATTGTCGGCAAGCCAACTAGAGAGCGCCGCCTAGGATCAAGCTGACCAATGCCGAACGTTCCATTTATCGGGATCTCGGTCGACGTGATCGAGGTAATTTTCATGTTACCTTTGAGGTTCTTAACCTGCCGATCCAGCAGCTCGATGACCAACTCTAGACGGTCCTTGATGTCGAACGAGGCAAGGACACGTAACTTCTCTTCGAAGGTCGAATCCACCACATCCGCCATGAAGTCCGCCAGCTTCCCAGCTTCGGCTATATCTGTGCGGGTTATGAAGACTTCGAACCTACGTGCAACGGTGGGGGAGAGATTCGATGACGTTGTAGGCAGAAGAGCAACGAGCCGTAGAAGGGCGAGAAGCTCTCTTGAGAGCTGCTTCAAGTGCTGAAAGAGTTCGCCAATCTCGGAGTCTGATTCCGCTGACGGAACTGTAGCAGTTGATGTCAGCCATATTGAAGACGGGTGACTCGAAAAGATTCCTCTCACCTGGTTCACTATGCAGCTGCACCTCAGCTTCAAAGTATGGGCGATCGCGGAGGACCTTGACGACAGTCATCCGCTGAACACCAGTCACCAGAAGATACGGCTCCGAATGAATGCGTCTCTGGAGACCGACGATCTTAGCGACGGTCCCATATCGAAACAGATCATCCTTCCGCGCCTGGCCGGCATCCACAACGTCATCAATATCCGAATCCGTTTGGCCGTCATCGATCAAATGTCGCCCATCCTTGGACAGACGAGGCGAGGCCAATGGCACGCAGCCGATAGAGATCGAGCTGAGGTCACGCTTATTGCGGTTGAGTAACGTAGACAATAGATTCGCGAGGTCAGGACGATTCGTCAGAGGGATGCGGAGAGTCAACCCTGGCAGCAGGACTGTGTCCCGAGCCAGGGGTACTAAAGGCAACTTCGTTGTTTTGGTGCTGCTCGAGCCCATGACGAAGCACCTTCAGCCAAAAACGTATAGCAGCGAGAATGCTAGAGCGGTGAAAACGAGCTTCGAGAAGAATAAGAGGAATGAGGGACAGGAGATGAGGAGAAGTTTGGCGTGAGGAGAAAGCTGGTCGGAATGATTGTTGTCACGATCTCCAAATGGCGGAGGATTCGATGATGCGGAGATGAGATGAACGATATGCCGAGGTCTAGAAGACAATCGAACCGCCAACACCCGATCACAGGAAGTCGAATCGCAGGTCACGGAGCCGTTGATGGCCACGTCAAAAGATCCATCATCACAAGCCGATCGTAGAAAACAATGCCTGATGACGGGCATCGATGAGTGCTGTCATGCCATGACAGCTCGTTATCAGATGCTGATAACTCGATAACTGATTATATGATCGACAGAGGTTAGCAAAGTTATACCTATCGGGTTACTCCTCTAATATTTCTCAATCATGTGATTCTCATCTCAATCAACAACTGCTCCGATTTTGCTGCTCCAATGGCCACAGTAACGCCCGCATCCATTCCTTCGGCGCCGAGAACGTCGTTCAATGTCGGCACGCGCCGATCCAAACTGGCTCTCGCCCAAACAGAACTCGTGGTGGAGGCGCTGAAGAAGGCGTACCCGGAACGCCAGTTCAACGTCATCTCGCGAGACACTGCGGGGGATCGGGACCAGACCACCGCGTTCAAGGACTTTACAACAAAGAACCTGTGGACGCAAGAGTTTGAAGAATCTCTTGTAAAAGGCGACCTAGATTTCATTGTCCATTCGCTCAAAGGTGCGGGGTACGCGACATAGAAACCCAAACTTTCAGCCCGCTGAGGAACGTTTGACAGATGTCCCGACCTTGTTACCTCCAAAATGTGCCCTCGGTGGCGTGATAAAGCGCGAAGATCCCCGCGACGTTCTGGTCATGAAGCAAGGCCTTCCCTACCGGTCGCTCGATGAACTCCCCGCCGGCTCCGTCGTTGGCACCTCGTCGATTCGGCGAACGGCGCAGTTAGCCCAGCGATATCCTCATCTTAAAGTCGAAAGCACCCGCGGAAATCTCGGGACGCGCTTGGCTAAGCTGGACGCCCCAGATGGACGCTACACGTGTCTGATCCTCGCTGCGGCAGGGTTGCTTCGGCTTGGCTTGGGAGATCGCATTACGCAGTACCTCGACTCGACTAATGGTAAAATGCTATATGCTGTTGGACAGGGTGCGATCGGGATCGAGATCCGCGAGGACGACAACACCGTGTTGGAGATGCTCGATAAAATTGGTGACAAGGAGACATTGTTGGCCACGCTGGCTGAACGTAGTCTGCTGCGCACGCTGGAAGGCGGCTGCAGCGCCCCGCTCGGAGTGGAGTCGCAATGGTTGCCACGAGAAGACGGAGCGCCGAAGCTGCGGATGCGTGCTATCGTCGTTGCAGTCGATGGTTCTCGCAGCGCGGAGGCTGAGGTCGAGGGAGATGTACAGGACGCCCGGTCAGCCGAGGCCTTTGGCCTGGAGGTGGCGAAGGAATTGGTCGCCCAGGGAGCAGGAGCTATCTTGGATGAAATCAAGAGAAGCAAGATCACGTCGTAAATTCCAGGCCAACATCTAACACTAAGCTCAGATGTGGAAGTCGACGTGGAGATGCTGGCCCTCTCCACTCCACGAATAGAACTCCGTTCTGTAAAGTGATGAAATGCATACAGAAATAGACGAAAGTTGAATCAGGCTCACTGCCAGTGGCATAGTCCTTTGCAGATACAGTTTACAAAACACCAGTGTTTGTAGACTACGCATTATTTCAGATATGTTCTTGTAATTCTTATCCTCTATTCAATGTGTTCCCCGATCCTCGGGGGTGCTCTTCCTTGAATTCATCCCAGGCCCGTGCTTTCATTGTCTCTTCGTCAGCTTTCTCCATGTCGTCTTCGTCGATTTCCGGAGGAGGCTGGTTGTTGCCTCCCTCGATGATGCCGCCGCGTTTTCGTTCTTCCTCCAGGTACTCCTCAATTGTCATTGTGGGGAGGTTGTGACCCGGTCTGAAGACGCCCTGTCTGAGTTGAGTGCGGCGATCAGTCAGTGTGAACGGTTGCAGGGGCTTTCCATCTTTGCTGAGGAGCGGCCCCAGCTTCCCACCAGATAGCAGCTGGGCAACCGGCGGGTCCAGTCGCTCCGAATAGCCCGACTTGTCAACCGGGTTACGTTGTCTCGATTCTTCGGGAGCTGGGCGCTCTGGCGGCCGCGGTACGTTCTTCATCTGCACAAGCATGGACAGCTCCTGTGATATCATATCCAGCGACTGGAACGTCTGGTGCGTGAAAAAATTGATTTCTGCCAAGTACAATTGCCGCGTAATATCTTCGTCAGCCTGCAGTTGCGATTGCTGTTGTGAGAGATACTGGTTGACAGTGTCAGAGCGCAATCGTTAACAAGCAAGAGCCCCAACTAAACCAATCGGTACCTCGAGCTTCTGTTTCAGTTCCTTCTCCTCGCGAAACCGCGCAACTTTGACCTCTCGACGATGTGCGGCATCAGTTTGGGATGCCAGAGTGAAAGATGTGGGATTTTCCTGGTAGCGTTCAAAAAGCTTTCGATCGTTGGCGGACAGGAGGTCATAGTGATCCAGTCGGGTGAGATACTTCTCGTACTCGCCGAGGACACGTCGAAGGAGCGATTCTCGATCCGTAGTAGACGAGCGCTGCAGCACTTCTGCCAGTAGATAGTCCACCGTCAGGAGTCTTCAGCCCCGCAGCGTTCGTCAAAGATCAACGGATTAGTTTTCGTTCGTCCATGACAGACATTCTTGCAAATAGACCGGACCGTACTGTAAATCTGTCGTCGCGATATCTTCCAGTCCCTCGTTAGTGCTGAATACAGAAGCCCGGCTGACCAGGTTCTGGCATTCTTCGAACTTGGAGATGGCCATCGCGACCTTTTCCTGATACGACTCGTTGGTAGGATCGGGATTTTCCTCTACGTCAGCCTTCAGAGCTTTAGCCTCCAAAAAGAGAGCCCGAAGGCTTTGCTCTTGCTCCGCCATGGTGAAAGGGAACGTTATGAGAGCGATTAGTCGGATAACAGGGTGCAGAGAGACGCGAGTCTTGAAATCTGAGACTTGTATCAGCACCTCATGTGGCATGTCCGTAAATCACGTGGTATTTATCTTCACGTGATTAGGGCTTGCTGACTAAGGTAGCCTGCCCCTCTTGGATGGTCTGGCGGCTCTGGCCAGGCAGCTGCTGACAGCGACTCGCCCAGCCCGGCAATGAGTTAGGGCTAAGCCTACGACCTCACCCTCAGCTGGGTCAATGGCATTCAAGTATAATAGCGAGGGTTAGCGTCAAACAAACAACGAGAATCATAGAGATGGATGGATTCAAACTTTGCTACCGAAAACTGATCATCAACCACCAAATGGTGCAAGCACACAATGATTTTACGGTGTACGGAGCATTGAGAGTGACGAAATAACGAAGCGCAATATACAGTACTATGATCGCTATTTCTAGGCGTATGACACAGGGAAAATGCAAACGGATATCCACGGTCACAAACTCTTACCGTTCTTGGACTCCTCGCTTCTTGCGTTCACATCTTCAGAATCAACAAAAGATCTACAACAGGACAGTTTTGGTTTTACACAGCAACATCCGGCAATTACTAAATACTAGGCAGTGAACAAACCATGGAGCCAGACAAGTACAGCGATAGCTTTTCACCGGACGATGTTGAGGCATCGACGGATTCTGAGGTCGATGATCCAGATGTCCAGGAACTGGAGGAAAGGTCGAAACGGATCGCACAAAATGAGCTCTTCAAGTCATTGTGAGAGATAGTGATCATGATTATCCATCCTGTCAGCTACAATGCAATGCTAACTCAAGTTCATTAACAGGATATCAGAGGCGGCTAATTCCACACCGAGGGACTTGGAAGCCGAGTCGGCTTGTGAAAAAGCCAGCCCGGACGAATCAATCCGATACCTCATTTCGAATCAGGATCTTGCAGCGGGCACACTGGACCCCAGAGAATATCAGCTGGAGCTATTTGAGAAGGCAAAGAAGGAAAATACCATTGCTGTATTGGATACAGGTTGGGAGCACCAGGACTCTTAGGAGCGGTCTCTGTTAACTAAAGATTGGGTATTAGGCTCCGGAAAGACCTTGATTGCAGTACTTCTTTTGAAGCACACCATTCAAAATGAGCTGATTGCTCGAAGCGAGGGCAGACAACCTCGGATATCGTTCTTTCTAGTATGTCTCTTTCGACAGCGGGGGAGCTCGTGGTACGCAGTTCTAAGAACCACTTAGGTGGACAGTGTGGCCTTGGTCTACCAGCAAACTGCAGTTCTTCAGAACAACCTTGATCAAAAGGTCACGCAGCTCTTCGGTGCCATGAACGTCGACCTTTGGAACAGGGATGTCTGGAACCATCATTTCGAGTCAAGCATGGTGATCGTCTGCACAGCGACCATCCTCCATCAATGTCTACTGAACTCATACATCACGATGGAGAAGATCAACTTGCTGATCTTCGACGAAGCTCATCACACGAAAAAGGACCATCCATATGCCAGGTAAATGACAACACAACAACGCAGTGAAAACTACTCTTACATCTGCCAGGATCATCAAGGACGCCTATCTCAAGACAAGCCCCGAACAGCGGCCACGAATTTTTGGAATGACTGCATCCCCTGTCGACGAGAAAGGAGACATAGTGAAAACTGCACAGTAAGGACTTTCACTGACAAGTATAGCCAAGTCTAATCGCTGCAGGACTCTGGAGACTCTTCTGCATAGCCGGATTACAACCACATCTAACCTAGCCCTCCTCCACCAAGTGGTGGGGCGCCCAAAAGAAGAGATATGGCGATATCCTAGGCTTGGTCAGCCCTTACGAACCTCATTATATGACACGATGGAGAAGAACTTTGGCCATCTTGAATGTCTTGAAACGACATTCAAGTATGCGTTGAGCGCGAGCGCAGAACTCGGCCCATGGTTCTCGGACCACGTTTGGAAACACGCTCTGGCTGAAGAAATGGTCCCAAAACTACATGGAAAAATTAGCACAAGATTCAGGCGGTTTCCACAGGAGGATGCAATGGCCAGAATTGAGGCCGAGTCTAAGAGCTTGCAGGAAGCAGTCACGTTCGTCGCAAACCACCACCCTAACGAGAACGAGATCCTAAGCCAACTCAGCCCCAAAGTCCATTTGCTTTACGAGAAGTTATCTTTGATTTTCCAGTATTCCAAAGATACAAAATGCATCGTGTTCACTCAGCAGCGTCACACAGCAAGGCTCTTAGGGGATCTCTTTGCGATCTTGGAGGTACCAAATCTCCATCCTGGTGTTCTGGTAGGAATCAGATCCGGCGATGTTGCTGGGATGAACACCACCTACCGTCAACAGTTCAAAGTCATGACGGAATTTAGGAAAGGTGGCATCAATTGTTTGGTACAGCTCGCCCTTATACAAGACTATTTGCGTCTGCTGATCGGTTCGTAAAGTTCGCCACCTCTGTCGCGGAGGAAGGACTCGACATCCCAGATTGCAACTTGGTCGTTAGGTGCGTAGCTGAATGAGCCCGGCTGCATGGATAAGTAGTGCAGTTTGCTGATATTCACCAAAAGATTCGATCTGTACGACACCCTGATTCAGTATATTCAAAGTCGAGGACGGGCCAGACACGCAAATTCAACGGTGCAGCACCGTTTTACCCTATGAACTGCTCAGAATTAATGTGCCTCAGTACGCCCATATGGTTGAATTTGGAAACGTTGCGCAAGAAAGAAAGCTGGAGGAAGTACGCGAATCCGAGGTAAACTCAATGACTTGGTCGAACGGACTGAGGAGTCTGCTGACGAATTGCCAGGAGCTGATGCGTCGATTCTGCGAATGCCTGCCGAAGGATAGGCTGCTTGGGGACGACGAAGATATCAATGACCTTTTACAGAAAGAAAGTCAGAAAAGAACGTACAAGATTGCAAAAACTGGTGCGACACTAACCTATCATTCAGCGCTTTCCGTTCTCGCTCGCTATGCGAGTTCTTTGGTCAGTTTCCCGTTAAGGCATCACTCGATTCCTTGCAATGTTGGCTGATTGATTCTAGCAATACGAGAACGAGGAATGCCCACAGGTTAACTACTTCGTGTTTCCGGCGCGCGGTATGTTTGTTTGTGAAGTTATTCTGCCAGAGAAGTCGCCGGTTCGACGACTTGTTGGCAAGCCCGAAACTCAGAAACTGCTAGCGAAGCAGTCTGCAGCTTTTGACATGTGTATTCTGCTCCGAAAGCAAGGTTTGCTGAATGAGTTCTTCCTGTCTACCTATCGAAAGCGATTGCCTTTGATGAGAAACGCGAAGCTTGCGATTGGGACTAAGAAGACCAATCAGTACCGCATGGTTACCAAACCAGCGATCTGGGATCAGACTTTTGACACTGTGCCAGAGGTCCTCTATTTGACAATAATCATCCTCAAGCCAGCTAGATGCCTGACTCGCAGTCATCAGAGCATCATTCTATTAACACGCGCGCGACTACCTCAGTTTCCAGAGTTTCCGATTTATCTGGAGGACAACGTCGAGACGATGGTGCAAACGGTGGCAGTGGAAGAAGCCTCACCTATTAGGTCGGTCGACTTGAATCTGTTGACAACTTTCACACTTCGTGTGTTCAAGGACCTTTATAACAAGGTATATGACCATAACTCGGCGGCACTTCCATATTGGCTAGCGCCGGCACAGTCCACCGTGGACTCTCCAACAAGAGACGTGGATCCACTCGTTGTCATTGACTGGAATATGCTGCGGTACATTCATGACAACAAGTCTATACCCTCAACCGGTGCTGGCGCGCCCGACGACATGAATGGGCGCTTCGTATATGACCAATGGGATGGCAGATACCGCTACTTCCTGACGGGTGTGAACCACTCCCTTCGTCCATCAGACCCTCCTCCTCCATTCGTTGGTCGTCGTCGGTTTATGAACAGCATCATGGAATATTGCCTGAGTCTGTATCGTAACTCTCGCCCAGGCTTCCTTACCCGCTGCGATTGGAATCAACCGGTGTATGATGCAGAATTGGTACCTTTACGCCGGAATTTTCTGGACAAGTCATCTGAAAAGGAAAGGGCAATAGAAAAGAGATCTGTTGTGTGTTTGGAGGCTTTAACGATTTCTGCCGTAGGTTGAGTGTGCCCAAAATCCTCCAGAGTGACGTCCATAAAATCTCACCACAAGTCCAGATACCTGCTTCAATCGCTGCAACTTGTTTCGCATTTCCGGCGATCATCACCAGACTGGAGTCGTACCTCATTGCCCAGGATGCTTGCGAAAGTTTGCAGCTCAAAGTCGAGCTGGCGTACGCTCTAGAGGCATTGACCAAGGATTCCGACAATACTGAGGAACATAGAGGCAAACAGGTTCATTTCCAACGTGGTATGGGAAAGAACTACGAACGTCTCGAGTTCCTGGGTGACAGTTTCTTGAAAATGGCCACGTCCATTTCGCTGTTTGCCCAAAACCCGCACGACCAGGAATTTGACTACCACGTGAACAGAATGTGTCTCATTTGCAACAGAAATCTTTTCAATACAGCGAAGGAACGGAAAATCTACGAGTTTATTCGCAGCAAGGGATTTTCTAGGTGTGTGAATCAAACCGCGCTACCATGGCACATCAGAATGTTCACACTCAGGTTTGCCCAGACGCAACTGGTATCCACGAGGACTGAAACTGCTGCAGGGTAAAGGGAACGAAGGCAAGGATTCGTCTGATGGCGAGCACGCGCTCGGTGAGAAGACGATTGCGGACGTTTGTGAAGCTCTAATCGGCGCTTGTATCCTATCCGGGGGCCCAGAACACCGATTTGACATGGCAACTAAGGCCGTCACTGTCATGGTCAACAGTCCCAGCCATCAGGCTCAGCGATGGAGAGACTACTACGCCTTATACACCTTGCCCCCGTATCAAATCCAGGACCCCGATGGGTTTGAAATCGATTTGGCCCAGAAAATTGAAAAGAAGTTGGGCTATCACTTCAAGCATCCGAGATTGCTTCGATCTGCCTTCACCCATCCATCGTATCCTCAGGCTTGGGCAAAGGTCCCATGTTATCAACGTCTCGAATTTCTTGGTGATTCACTGTTAGATATGGCATGCATTGAAGATTTATTCCATCGATTCCCAAGTCGTGACCCGCAATGGTTGACGGAGCATAAGGTAGAGTTGCATCTAATCGCTGTTGTGAAATTGTTCTAACCAATGAGCAGATGGCTATTGCTTCGAACAAATTTCTGGGAGCTCTAGCCATCAAACTGGATTTGCATACTCACCTGCAGCATTTCAGCAACCCTCTGACAAATCAGATCACTCAGTATGCAGAGGAGACCAAAGCAATCATTCAAAACAACAGCAGTGTGGATTTCTGGCTGCTGACGGGAGATCCACCAAAGGTAGGCCGTCGAAGAACCGTCTACTGCTTGTGCCGTCTTGTCGCAGTCATAACTAACAGTTAAATCAGTGTTTGCCCGACATAGTTGAGTCGTACATCGGGGCTATTTTTGTGGATTCCTGCTTCAACTTCGACGTCGTTGAGGACTTTTATCGCAGACACATCAGTCCCTACTTTGAGGACATGTCGCTCTACGACTCCTTCGCAAACAAGCACCCGACGGTAAGGTTCGGACACTAGCTTTTTGGAGTATCTTTTTAACCTCTTGACAGACATTTCTCCATAACCGGCTGACCAAGGACTTCGGATGCGCCCAGTACAGCCTGAAATCGGGCGAGATTCCATCGGTAGATGGTGCACCTCCTGTAATCCTCGCGGCATTGCTGGTTCACAACACGGTTCTGGCCATGGCCACCGCATCGTCCAGTCGACATGCAAAGATTAGGGCTAGCGAGACTGCACTTGAGAAATTGGAGCAGCTTGCAGTGTCGGATTTTCGCAAGCAATATCGATGTGATTGTTCTCAAACGAACTTAGACCAGATTGCTCGCGAGGCCGTGGCGGGATCTGCAGTTTAGACCAGATAGACATGCACCCATCAATTGTAGCAATCAATAGTTCTCTAATTCCGCGCTCGAGCAGCAATAGTAGAACTTACACAGTACGCCGTACTTAACCGCTGCTGCGGAAATCGGGTTGGGTGCTGGGCCGTCCCGAATCCGCATCAAGCCGCATGTCCGGGTCGGGTTCGGGCCGAAAACGGCGACCTTTGGTCACGTTATACGCTAACCAACTCAGGTTAAGCGCGTTTTAGCCCCTGAAGCTAGTCACGTGATCTACATCAGATGGTCATCGCGCGTTTTGCTGTCCTTCTGGACAATCCCCAAGAACAAACGTCGGAGAGACTTCTCCAGAGCTTGTTCTTCTCTGAGATCGTTCCTGTTGTACTTTTTATCTCCTCTTCTCTTCTTTTCCGGCTGGATTCCTCTTTTTTAGACCCGTCGTTCCTTTCCGATACGTGGCACCGTCGATACCCTTGTCGCGTCTTCCCCTATCTCAATAACACGCTTTTCGCGTCGGCCCAAGTATTCGCACCTGCCACTTTCCGCTGCTTTCGATGCGATATCTGTCGTAATATTAATCAACGATGGAGGTCGCCTCTCTAGGGGTCACAGAGAACGGCCTGGCTGCGCCGGCCCAGATGCCCTCGATGGATCCAAACATCGTGGTTCAGTATGTTTCGGAGGTTTTGCGGGTGACACTGGGAGCCTCCAAACGAGATCTGGAGGGCCCTGGCAGTCTGTTTTCAAAGGCGAAGTACCAAGAGACCGTGCAGAGATGCACGCGCTTCGCCTCTGACGCGCTGGCCGCTCTGTATGTTCAGCAAGATATTATCGCTGCAGAGGAATCCAACGGAACAGAGGACAGTGATGGTACGTTAATTGATTTCTGAATCCGGGTCTTTTGGCCGAGTTCATCTAACCTTGATTGTTGTGCAGCATCGCCAGCCCGATACACTTTCACGCTGGCGTCGGAGATCTCGTTCTCTTCGACAACCGTTGCCTCCGTCGTCTTCTTCAAGCGTCCAGGACCTCTCGATCCGACAATGCCCATCTCGACGCAGGTCCAAGTAACAAATTTCCCGGGAGTTCGGGCCCTCAGTAATGCGCAATCCCAGCAAGGTTCCCCTATCTCTCCTTTCGAGATCCTGCAGTCCCTAGTGCAAAACACTCTCGGTCCCTACTTCGAAGCTTACACCCGTGGCCAAGAATCGGCAAACGGGATCAAGCAACGGCCCGACACAGAAGCCAAAACGGGTGTCCCGGGCGCAAAGAAGCGCATTGCCGAACTCAACCTCGCGCTGCAGCATCTGCAACAGAATGTCGAGATACCTACATTGAATCTTCCGCTGCACGAGATTGTGCAGGCTGCCCTGGACGAGGCCGAGGCGCGGGGAGTTAGACCTTCCGTGGACCTCATCCCGCCCGAAGTTCTTGAAAACAGCACCGTTCTGAACAGCATTCAGAACCATGTGAACGGATGGATCAAGTCGATCCAGACAATCACGAAGATGTCGAGGGATGCCGACAGCGGGTCGGCGAACCAGGAAATCAATTTCTGGCTGTCCATGGAAACGGCTCTCGAGGGGATCGAGAATCAACTACGAAGTGACGGCGTTCAGCTCACGATGGAGATTCTCCGGCACGCTAAACGATACCAGGCAACGCTGAGCTTCGTCGCTGACACTGGCCTCCGAGAAGCTATGGACACAGTGCAGAAGTACAACCAATTAATGCGTGACTTCCCACTTGATGAATTGTTGTCGGCCACCACCTTGCAGAAAGTACAGGAGTCACTGGGCTTGATCTTCAACCATCTGAACCGAAAACTGAAAATCTCCCCGTATCCCATTAAGAGAGCCCTGGCTCTAGTCGAAGCTATCTCGGGAGACCTGGATGCCCAAATTCACAAACTGCTGAATGGTCGGACGATTATGCACCTCGACTACCGAGAATTCCGCTCGTTGATGAAAACGTGCAGCGCCATCTGGCGCACATGGGACGAGAATGTCAAGGAGTTCACTAACGTTAGTCGGGATGCGTCGAGACGCCGTAATGAGAAATTCATTCCAATTAAAATCAACCCCCGACACACCAAGACTCAGGAACGTCTCAAGTACATCAACACATTCCGCGTGAACCACGAGCAGTTGCAGAAGACCATTGTCAACGTGTTGGGTCCTAAGTCCAACGTGAACGCTGGTGGGACAGACGCGGATGGAGCCGTGATCGTGGAAGAGATCGGTGACGTTGATGCCGTCGAGGAGGTCGCGAAAGCCTACGCCGCTTTGAAGGACGTCGACGTCCTTGATGTCTCCGAGCAAGGCACTCAAGCCTGGATCCAGGCAGAAATCGCGTACAATGAACGCACATCGCGCGTTGAGAACTCCATCATCGCCCGACTGCGCGATCGCCTGGCTACAGCGAAGAATGCCAATGAGATGTTCCGCGTCTTCTCCAAGTTCAATGCTCTCCTGGTTCGTCCAAAGATTCGAGGTGCCATTAGTGAGTACCAGACAACATTGATAGAGAACGTCAAGAGGGATATCTCCGCCTTGCACGAGCGTTTCAAGCACCAGTACGGTCACTCCGAGGCCCATGCCATGGCTCAGTTGCGGGACCTTCCTCCTGTATCAGGAGCCATTGTCTGGGCTCGGCAGATAGAACGCCAACTAGACGCCTACATGCGCAAGGTGGAGGATGTCCTTGGCGAAGACTGGCACCTGCACGCCGAGGGTCAGAAACTGCAAGCGGAGAGTAACCTTTTCCGTAAGAAACTCGACACCAGACCGGTGTTCGAGTCTTGGCTTCACGATGTTCAGCGGAGACATATCACCATCTCCGGCCGTTTGTTCAACATCGTCCGCAATCGAGCCGCTGGGAACACTCTTGAACTGACGGTCAATTTCGACGCCCAGATCATTGCACTATTCAAGGAGGTGAGGAACTTGATCTGGCTGAACTTCCAGGTTCCACACGCCGTGAGCAGTATTTCCAAGGAGGCCAAACGCGTATATCCATATGCGATCAGTTTGATGGAAACTGTCCGGACCCTGTTGCAGACCACCCGCACTATCGCTACAATGACGGACGTGGCGATCTTGTTGAGCGGTTACCAGAATGATGCCCAGGCCATGATCGCCAAAGGTATCCCGCTGCGATGGGAGTCTTTTGTGCATTCATACGAGCTCCATGTGAAGCAATCTGCTCTGGCAAACGGAGCGATGGACCCCTCCTTGGGCAGTAGAGGCGAGAGTAAGCACGTCCAATTCGTGCGCGAATTCGCCAGCTCCGCTTCCGTCTTGCAGGCGAAGACGGCGACATTGGCCAGTATTAGTGAGAGCATCCAAAAAGCGATACTGGAGCTGAAGACATGTCCATACGATGCGGCGAGCTTCCGTCAGCGGCTTGATTCCATTCAGATTGCTGTCGATAAGCTCAACCTGGAGAATTACGTCAATCTCGATTATTGGGTGTCCAATCTGAATCTCAAGATCGAGGAAATTCTCCGCGAGCGGCTGCGTCGGGCTATCCGTGTCTGGATCACGTCATTCCATCAAGCGAAGGATGACTTGAAGTCGAAGCGAATCTCGTTCCAGGAGCCCAATGAAAACTCAACCGCAACGGAAACAGAGACCGAGATCTACCGTATCGAGTTCCCCAATCTTGTCCACGAGATCTCGATGCGCAACCAGGTGCTCCATCTCGATCCGCCATTGCAGTATGCGCGGGCCAGTTGGTTCACCCACTTCAGTCAGTGGTTGGGCGTGATTTGCAATCTGGAGAAAATCAAGTCGTCGCGGTATCAAATCTCCATTGACGTCGACGAATCGCAGCGCGCGGACACCTTTGGCAATCTCCCGCAACACTGCACCGACGAATTGACTGAGGTCTATCACACGATAGAGGGCCGACTGGAGGAAATCTCCAGCTACGTTGACAAGTGGCTGCAGTTCCAGTCGCTTTGGGATCTTCAGGCCGAACGAGTTTACGAAATCCTGGGGGACAACCTCTCCCAATGGCTGCAGCTTCTACAGGAAATTCGCAAGAGCCGGGCCACTTTCGATACCTCGGAAGTCAGTCGATCTTTCGGCAACATCACGATCGACTACGAGCAGGTTCAAACGCGTGTCAATGCTAAGTACGATCAGTGGCAGCATGAGATCCTCCACAAGTTCGGCGCAAAACTTGGCAGTCGTATGCGGGAAGTTCACTCTGAGATTGCCGCCGCCCGCCAAGATCTCGAGGGCCAGAGCCTCGAGGCTTCTTCCACTGCACATGCAGTTTCCTTCATCACAATCGTCCAGCAGTGCAAGCGAAAAGCGAAGGTGTGGGAGCCTCAGGTGGAACTGTTCCGTCAGGGCCAGACCACGCTTTCCCGTCAACGATATCAGTTCCCCTCGGACTGGCTACATGTTGAGAACGTCGATGGCGAATGGGCGGCTTTGAATGAGATCCTCGCCCGCAAGAGCAAGATTGTTCAGGATCAGACTGAAGCTCTCCGTGCAAAGATTGCTGCCGAGGACAAGGTTATCAATGACAAGATCGCGGACATCATCAACCAATGGAACGAAGAGAAACCCGTATCGGGTACCATCCCTCCGGAGGAGGCCTCGCAGACGTTGAGTTCCTTCCAGTCTCGGCTTGAAGCCCTCCAGTCGGAGTACGAAATGGTTTCCAAGGCCAAAGAAGCTCTTGATCTTCCCTCGAGTGGGGAGTCAGTTCTGCCGACGATTCTGGAGGAAGTACAAGACTTTATGTCAGTTTGGGCCGCTTTGTCCACCATCTGGAAGAGCCTGAACGACCTGCGAGATCAGCTTTGGACCAGCATTCAGCCACGGAAGCTCCGGCAGTCTCTTGACAACCTCGTGAAAATGACCAAGGAGATGCCGAGCCGGATGCGACAATATGCTGCATTTGAACACATCCAAAACGTCCTCCGGCAACTTCTGAAGGTCAATCCGCTGCTCTCAGACCTCAAGTCGGAGGCCATCAAGGAGAGACACTGGCAGAAGATTTTCAAGACCCTCAAGCCCGGCAAGCGGTTTTCGCAGGTGTCGATGACTCTCGGAGACGTTTGGGATCTTAACCCGGCAATAAGCGAGTCGGTCATCCGGGACATCATTGCCCAGGCCCAAGGTGAAATGGCTCTCGAGGAGTTCCTGAGACAAGTCCGTGAGACATGGCAGAATTACGCCTTGGATTTGGTAAACTACCAGAACAAATGCCGACTGATTCGCGGTTTCGATGAGCTCTTCGCGAAGTGCAGCGAAAACCTGAACTCTCTACAGGCCATGAGGCATTCGCCGTACTACAAAGAGTTTGAAGAGGAGGCCTCGACGTGGGAGGACAAGCTCAACCGGGTTCATGTACTCTTCGACGTCTGGATCGACGTCCAGCGCCAGTGGGTGTACCTTGAGGGCGTGTTCTCTGGGAACGCCGATATCAAACATCTCCTCCCTCTGGAATCGGCACGCTTCCAGAACATCAACTCCGAATTCTTTGCAGTGATGAAGAAGGTCTACAAGTCGCCCTTCGTGCTCGATGTTCTTGCGATCGAAGGCGTCCAAAAGTCGCTCGAGAGACTGGCTGAGCTGCTCCACAAGATCCAGAAAGCCTTGGGTGAATACCTAGAGCGTGAACGCGTGTCCTTCCCTAGATTCTACTTTGTTGGTGATGAGGACCTCCTGGAGATTATCGGTAACAGCAACGATACTGTTCGTGTGGCCAAGCATTTCAAGAAGATGTTCGCTGGTCTCTCAGGGCTTCTGATGGATGATGACAATAACATCGTTGGTTTTACGTCCAAAGAAGGTGAGGAAGTTCGGCTGAAGCGTGAAATCAACTTGGTCAAGATGCCGCGGATCAACGATTGGCTGTCGGCACTGGACAACAACATGAAGTCCACTCTGGCAGAGCTGTTGGCGGAGGCCATCGAGCAGTTTGAGCCTATCTTCCACAGCTCCGAGGTGGACCGAACCGCCTTCAATGATTATCTGGCCAACTATCCAGCTCAGATCGTTGTCCTTGCCAGCCAGGTGGTTTGGACACAAGCAGTTCAGAAGGCTTTGGAAGAAGGGGGCGGCAACCTGTCCGCTTTGTACGATGCCGAGGTCAGGATTCTAGAGTTACTCGCTGCCACTGTCTTGGGTGAGCTGGACGCCATCACCAGGAAGAAGTGCGAGCACCTCATCACTGAATTCGTGCACCAACGCGATGTAATCGCGAAGCTGATGAAGTTCAACGCCTCGTCTCCAACTCATTACATGTGGTTGCTTCAAATGCGTTACGTGTACAAGAATGAAGGGGACTTCCAGCAACGTCTTACCGTGCAAATGGCAAATGCTAAGTTGGAGTACGGTTTCGAATATCTCGGCGTTCCCGAGCGTCTCGTCCGAACCCCCCTTACCGATCGTTGTTTCCTCACATTGACGCAAGCCCTATGCCAGAAGCTGGGTGGTTCTCCTTATGGACCCGCTGGTACCGGAAAGACGGAATCCGTCAAGGCTCTCGGCTTACAACTTGGTCGCTTCACACTGGTCTTCTGCTGCGATGACACTTTTGATTTCCAGGCTATGGGCCGGATTTTCCTTGGTATTTGCCAGGTCGGTGCCTGGGGCTGCTTCGATGAATTCAACCGTTTGGAGGAGAGGATTCTGTCTGCTGTCTCGCAGCAAATCCAGAATATTCAGATTGGTCTCCGCAAGGGCGGCGAAGACGAGAAGGCACAGATCGAGTTGGTCGGTAGACGCCTCAAGGTTCATCCCAACACCGGAATTTTCATCACAATGAATCCGGGCTATGCGGGCCGTTCGAACTTACCAGACAATTTGAAGAAGTTGTTCCGAAGCGTCGCCATGTCGAAGCCTGACAAGGAGTTGATTGCTGAAGTCATGCTCTTCTCGCAAGGGTTCAAGCAAGCGAAGGCGCTGTCAAAGCAGACCGTGCCGTTCTTCGAGCACTGCGCGACAAGACTGTCGAAACAATCCCACTACGATTTTGGTCTCCGTGCGCTGAAGAGTGTCCTTGTCAGTTCAGGCGGCCTGAAACGTGCGCGTCTTGCCAACTCGGATGGAAACCTGGGCCCGGATGAGATCATTGAGCCACAAATCATCGTGCAGAGCATCCGTGAAACTATTGCGCCTAAGTTGATCCGTGGAGATGTCGAGATCATGTTGCAGCTGCAAGCCGAGGATTTCCCTGGCGTCGAATACGTCCCCGCGGACTTCGAGAAGTTGACACAAGCCATCCGCGATATTGCCAGCGAGAATCACTATGTAGCAAGCGAAACATGGATCACCAAGGCGCTGCAACTGTATCAAATCCAATGCATCCATCACGGTGTCATGATGGTCGGTCGATCTGGCTCTGGTAAATCCTCGGCTTGGAAGGTGTTGTTGCAGGCGCTCCAGCGTGTCGAGGGCGTAGAAGGTGTCTACCATGTCATTGACTCCAAGGTCATGTCCAAAGAGGCGCTATACGGCAACCTTGACAGCACGACGCGCGAATGGACCGATGGACTGTTTACCGGCATCCTCCGAAAGATTGTGGACAATCTCCGAGGCGAGGATTCGAAGCGCCACTGGATTGTATTCGATGGCGATGTCGATCCGGAATGGGTCGAGAATCTGAACAGCGTTCTGGACGACAACAAACTATTGACTCTGCCGAACGGTGAGCGTCTCAGCTTGCCGCCCAACGTGCGTATTATGTTCGAGGTCGAGAATTTGAAGTATGCGACACTCGCTACGGTCAGTCGCTGCGGTATGGTCTGGTTCAACGACGACACGGTCACTCCATCCATGATGGTCACCAACTACGTCGAGTCGCTGAAGACGAAGGCGTTCGAGGACTTGGATGATGACGCAGTCCCTGCCGGTCAAGCATCCGCCAAGACGCGGGCGGCTCAGGATATGATCTCAGACTTCTTGCAGCGATTCCTGCAGGGAGATGAGCTCATCTTCAAAGCGCTTGAAGAGTCGCACAACTACAACCACATCATGGAGTACACCAACATTCGTGCGCTGAACACGTTCTTTAGCCTCCTGAACAAGGCCTGCCGGAACGTACTCGAATACAATATTCAACACCCTGAGTTTCCGCTGGAGCCTGAGCAGGTCGAGTCCTACATCTCCAAGAAACTGTTGCTCGCCCTTGTTTGGTCGTTCACGGGTGACTGTCCACTTGGCGACCGAAAGCGCTTTGGCGAATATCTGGCTGCTTTCTCGACCATCGATCTTCCGCCACTGGGCGACTCGTCGTCCTTGATCGATTTTGACGTTGCACTGCCCAAGGCAGATTGGGTTCCTTGGCAATCGCAGGTGCCGTCGGTTGAGATCAACACACATTCCATCACTCAGACAGACGTTGTCATCCCGACCTTGGATACTGTCCGCCACGAGGATATCCTCTATTCATGGTTGGCCGAGCATAAGCCCCTGGTGCTCTGCGGTCCTCCAGGATCTGGCAAGACCATGACCCTCTTCTCTGCTCTACGGAAACTGCCCAACATGGAAGTTGTCGGCTTGAACTTTTCTAGCGCCACGACGCCAGATCTATTGATCAAGACCTTTGAGCAGTACTGCGAGTATCGGAAGACTTTGAATGGCGTCGTCATGTCACCGAATCAGATCGGACGCTGGCTTGTCATCTTCTGCGATGAAATCAACTTGCCGGCCCCCGACCGCTACGGAACACAGCGTGCAATTTCCTTCCTGCGCCAGCTGGTCGAACAAAATGGATTCTGGCGGACGTCTGACAAGACTTGGGTCACCCTTGACCGTATTCAGTTTGTCGGTGCTTGTAACCCTCCGACGGACGCCGGTCGTACACCAATGGGCGAGCGATTCTTGCGCCATGCTCCGGTAGTGATGGTCGACTACCCGGGCGAACTGTCCCTCATGCAAATCTACGGCACCTTCAACTCGGCTGTCCTGAAGGTCATCCCAACACTCCGTGGCTACTCCGATGCTCTTACGAAGGCAATGGTCCAATTCTATCTGGAGTCCCAGTCCCGGTTTACGCCCAAGATTCAGCCTCACTATGTGTACTCGCCTCGTGAGCTCACACGGTGGGTACGCGGTGTGTACGAATCCATCAAACCACTTGAAAGCCTCACACTGGAAGGACTGGTCCGTATTTGGGCGCATGAAGCTCTTCGTCTGTTCCAGGATCGTCTCGTGCATGAAGAAGAGCGTAGATGGACAGATGAGGCGGTTAGACGCATTGCATTGGAAAACTTCCCGACCATAGATGAGGAGAAGGCTCTCAAGGGCCCGATCCTGTTCTCGAACTGGCTCTCCAAGAACTATGTGCCGGTCGAACAAGAACAACTGCGGGAATTCGTCAAGGCCCGGTTGAAGACCTTCTGCGAGGAAGAAGTCGACGTACCGTTGGTGCTCTTCAACGACGTCCTTGAGCATGCACTGCGCATTGATCGTGTATTCCGGCAGCCTCAAGGACACCTCATTCTCATTGGAGTAAGCGGCAGTGGCAAGACAACCTTATCGCGATTCGTGGCATGGATGAATGGTCTCAAGATCTTCCAGATCAAGGTTCACGGCAAGTACTCGTCTGAGGACTTTGACGAGGATTTGAGGACCGTGCTTCGTCGCGCTGGTTGCAAGGGCGAGAAAATCTGCTTCATCATGGACGAGTCAAACGTCCTAGATTCTGGTTTCCTCGAGCGGATGAATACCTTGCTTGCCAACGCCGAGGTACCCGGCCTGTTCGAAGGGGACGAGTTCGCATCGCTCATGACAGCCTGCAAAGAGGGCGCGCAACGCCAGGGTCTGCTGCTTGACTCCCAAGAGGAGCTGTACAAGTGGTTCACACAGCAGATTGTCAAGAACCTGCACGTAGTGTTCACGATGAATCCTCCGGAGGACGGTTTGTCGTCGCGCGCGGCAACCAGTCCGGCCCTTTTCAACCGTTGCGTGCTGAACTGGATGGGCGACTGGTCCGACCAGGCCTTGTTCCAAGTTGGCCAGGAGCTCACGCAATCCGTGGATCTGGACAAGCCTAGCTACGTGGCTCCTGATACTCTCCCCGTGGCATACCGTGACCTCAATCTGCCTCCATCTCATCGTGAAGCTGTTGTCAATTCGATGGTGTACATCCATAACTCTCTGCACAAGTTCAACAGGCGGCTGCGGAAACAGCAAGGTCGGACCACGTACCTTACTCCTCGTCACTTTATCGATTTCGTGGCGCAGTACGTCAAGCTCTTCAACGAGAAACGCGAAGACCTCGAAGAGCAGCAAAGACATTTGAACGTCGGTCTCGAGAAGCTCAGGGACACTGTCGAGAAGGTTCGCGACCTTCGTGCCAGCCTTGCAGAGAAGAAGGCCCAGCTGGAGAAGAAAGATGCCGAGGCGAACGAGAAGCTGCAGCGCATGGTCGCCGACCAGCGAGAGGCCGAACAGCGCAAGGCAGCCTCGCTAGAGATTCAAGCTGCCTTGGAGAAGCAGGAACGGGAGGTAGCTACGCGAACCGAGGTTGTGCAGCGCGATCTGGCTGAGGCTGAGCCGGCGCTCAAAGCGGCGAAGGCGAGCGTTGAGACCATCAAGCGTCCTCATCTCACGGAAGCTCGTTCCTTTACCAAGCCACCCGTCCCTGTGCAGCTGACTTTGGAGGCCGTGTGCAGGGTATTGGGCCACAATGTCGAAAGCGGCGATTGGAAAGCTGTGCAAGGTATCGTTCGTAAGGAGGGCTTCCAGAAGAGCGTTGTTGAATACGAACGAGACCGTCCGATGCCGCGTGGCTTGCGTGCGAAGATGAACGAGTACCTCACGCATAAGGATTTCACTAAGGACGCTGTCGAACGTGCCAATCAAGCATGCGTGCCGCTGATGCAATGGGTGAGGGCCCAGGTGAACTATTCGGATATTCTGGAACGCGTTGGGCCACTACAAGACGAAGTGAAGCAGCTCGAAGAGCAAGCCATGGAAGCCAAGGCCAAGGTCCGAGCTATCGAAGAAACGATTCAGGGCCTCGAAGCGAGCATTGCCACGTACAAGACCGAGTACGCTGCTCTGATCAGCGAAACCCAGGCGATCAAAGCGGAGATGAGCCGAGTGCAGTCCAAAGTTGACCGCAGCGTCCGGTTGTTGGATAGCTTGGCGTCGGAGCGAGCTCGTTGGGAGGAGGGCAGCAAGTCCTTTGAAACGCAGATCAGCACTCTTGTCGGTGATGTGTTGATCGCGGCCGCATTCCTGGCATACGCTGGTCTCTACGACCAGCAGTTCCGCAAGGCAATGATGGACGATTGGGCCGATCACCTGGCTAAGTCCGGAATTGCGTTCAAGCCGCACAACCCCATCACGGAGTATCTGTCGAACGCGGATGAACGGCTCGCGTGGCAGGAGAACTCGTTGCCTGTCGACGACCTGTGCACCGAGAACGCCATCGTTCTTAAGCGGTTCAACCGGTACCCTCTCATCATCGACCCATCCGGTCGGATCACGGAATTCTTGCAGAAGGAGAGCAAAGAGAGGAAGCTCACGGTTACAAGCTTCCTGGACGATTCGTTCGTCAAGCAACTCGAGAGCGCGCTGCGGTTCGGAAATCCGATCCTCATCCAGGACGCGGAGCACTTGGATCCGATCCTCAATCATGTCCTCAACAAGGAGTATCAGAAGACCGGTGGCCGTGTGTTGATCCAGCTCGGCAAGCAGGAGATCGACTTCTCGCCGTCGTTCAGGCTATTCCTGTCGACCAGGGACCCCTCTGTTTCTTTCCCGCCGGATGTCTGCAGCCGGACAACCTTTGTCAACTTTACCGTTACTCAGAGCAGTCTGCAGGCCCAGTCGCTTAACGAAGTGCTGAAAGTGGAGCGGCCAGATGTTGACGAACGTCGGACGAATCTTGTCAAGATGCAAGGCGAATTCAAGGTGCATCTCCGCAAATTGGAGAAACGCCTCTTGCAAGCCCTCAATGAGTCGCGCGGCAACATTCTCGATGATGATAATGTGATTGACACCCTGGAGACGCTCAAGAAGGAAGCGGCCGAGATCACAAAGAAGATGGCGGAAACGGAGGGAGTGATGACGGAAGTGGAGAACATCACGCATCAGTACAGCATCATTGCGAAGTCATGCAGCGCAGTGTTTGCGATACTGGAGCAACTACACCATCTCAACCACTTCTACCAGTTCTCACTGCAGTTCTTCGTCGACATCTTCAACTCGGTCCTGCACGGCAACAAGAACCTGGCACAGGAGAAGGACTATGCTGCTCGGGTCCAGATCATCCTGCGGGATCTCTTCATCAGAACCTACCACCGCACGTCCCAGGGTTTGCTGCAAAAGGATCGCATCACGCTGGCCATGCTTTTGGCACGGGCGGCGCCGTTCCCGATGGACAAGGATATCATCGATCTCATTCTGGATCAGGGAACGGAAGGAGTGGACCTGTCGACCACGCCGGAGCTTCGCGACTCGGTGATGGAGCGGCTCTCCAACGTGCCGGTGTTCAAATCCCATGTAGCTTCTGTTTCCGACGAGGCGTGGGAAGCCTTCTTCACGGAGGAATTTGCAGAGAATCGCATTCCAGCGCTGTGGGATGAGGGCACGGAGTCACTCAATCAGCAGCTCCGATCTCTGCTCCTGGTCAAGCTATGCCGTATGGATCGATTCGTGCCGGTAGCGGAGCGGTTCATTGCCGCAGTGTTTGGTCGTGAACTGTTTGAGAGCACTAGCGATCTTAAGGAGGTCGTTGAAGAGGTGACGGCGACGGTGCCTATTGCACTGAGCTCAACGCCTGGGTTCGATGCCAGCTACAAGGTTGACAGTCTGGTTGAGCGGATGAATGCAACGTGCGCAAATATCGCCATGGGTTCCAACGAAGGCGTGGAGAGTGCAGACAAGGCAATCGCAAACGCCGCGGCCACCGGTACTTGGGTGCTTGTCAAGAACGTCCACCTGGCGCCTACGTGGTTGCAGAGCCTTGAGAAACGGCTGGAGTCGTTGAAGCCGCATCGAGACTTCCGGCTGTTCCTGTCGATGGAGATCAACCCGAAGATTCCGGTGAACCTTCTGCGGGCGTCGCGGGTGATGATGTTCGAACAGCCTGCTGGTATCCGAGCCAACATGAAGGACTCGATGTCATCGCTGTCGGCGCGTGCCACGAAACCTCCTGTGGAGAAGGCCCGAGTGTATCTCTTGTTGTCCTTCCTCCATGCAGTGGTGCAGGAACGACTCCGCTACGCACCTAATCTGGGATGGAAGGGCTTCTGGGAGTTCAATGACAGTGATGTGAGTACCTTCCATTAACTCTATCACACAGTGCCGAATACTAACGGGAACACGCAGTACGAGTGCGCGGCGTTTATTATTGACGCCTGGATCCATCAGGTCGCGCAGGGCCGGTCGAACATTGCGCCGCAAAAACTGCCGTGGGACATGATCCGCACGCTGATTACTGAAACATACGGTGGCAAGATCGACGACAACGGGGACTTCCAGCAGCTGTCGTCGCTCGTCGACAAGTTCTTCACCCCGGCGGCGTTTGAAGACGACTACAAGTTGATGTCTGGCGTTGAGAATGACGAGTGCCTCCTCCTGCCGTCCAGCACCAGCTTCCGCGACTTCACCGAATGGGTCAACCGGCTGCCGGAGCGCGAGCCGCCGACGTACCTGGGTCTGCCAGCCAATGCGGAGAAGCTGTTGCTTGTGGGCCACGGCAAGGAAATGATCTCTGATGTGTCGCGCGTGACTACGTTGCTTGATGAGGGAGAGCAGCTGATGATGGAGCCATGATGTTATTTCCTTTGTTCTTTGCTTTTGTATCTGTATTGCTGGGTGGGTTGGCTGTTGAGATTGGTGATCTCTATATACCCTAGATTTCTGTCTGTTGATGTATGCTATGTGTTAAGAGTTCTGTATCAATAACCAGTTTGTAGAATTCGTATATAGCTTTCCAGTCATACAATAGCGTCGTTCTCGATATTTGTCTGCGATCTCGCACATCCACCCAGCTGCTGGTGCATTACGAATATAATATTCACCAATCATTCCCATGTCCTATGGCAGAACAAACACCGAACTCGGTCACCTGCCGCGAGGAGGTAGTATATACATACCACTGTAGAAACCCCAGCAGACATAAACCCCCCACAACCAATCCAGAAATTCCAAAAGATCGTATTATCTATACAATGGCACCTACAGACCCCATCAAACCCGTCAATCAACAATTCTAACCCAAGACATCCTTGTCGTCATCAGAATATAGGAAAATCGCATAATAGTCGAAAAAAAGTGAGACGTCCCAAAATTTCAGGGGCCTGTGGTCTAGCGGTTTATGATGTAACTCTTATATGGTATCTTCTCGCGTTGTAGCGCACGGGGTTCGAAACCCGTTGCGTGGAAAGCGGGAATATCATATGATATGTTAAGATGGCGGTTCGACTCCGCCCTGGCCCATGCCCTGATTCTTTTTCATTTTTTTTTTTTTTTTCCTCTTTTCTTTTTGCGTGGTTTCCTATTTTGTCCCGCCCCTTACCCCGTAGGCAGTTTGAGAATGATTTTGATGGTACATTTATCTTGGAGACGCTCCCGTGAGTTGAGCTACACACCCCTTTATTATTGAATTACGAAAGAATCCATCATTGACCATTGCATTCACCATGAGTACTCGTAGCCAATACTATTATTAGGTCTAGGGACATATACTCATGTTAGTTATCGGCTGTAACTAACCAATACCCAAAACGCCATCGCCAGGATCTGTCGTCGCTATGTACGGAGTACAATTTTTCTCCATCACGAGATGAAGGTGGCTTCAGAGAACATGAAACCCTCTTCGGCGATTTCTTCGTCACCCTGCTTGATCTTCAACTTGAGCCGTTCCTGCGGCGCGTACTGTAATATTGGTCAGCGATTGAAAGATGAGATCTAGAGGTGTTGGTTTTGTTTTTACTCACCTGATAAATGTATGGCTTTGTTCCCGCCACGCTGCCCGCGATGGACTTGATGAAGCCAGGGACCTCCGACATCACGTCGATACGGTCCAACCGTTTGCCCAGCGGCCCTTCGATTTCCGCGTGGAAGGGCTTACTCTCCTTGGTCTGGCCGTCCCAGGTGAATCGGATGACGGTTGGTTCTGGCCAGTCATTTTCCGAGTCTTTTACCGACTCTAGGTGCTGCGCCGTGTTGGTCGCACCGCCGTAGATGACCTCGCCGTCTTTCACGACGGCACCGACGTTCACTACCGTCGAGCCATACGACGGCGGAGTTGTGAACTCCATGATAAACGCCGAATAATTCGGCGACTGGAAGTTGCAAAAGTTCCACCGTGCGGCTACACGAGTATTCACATTTTTGTTAGCCTTTGCTTTGAATAGCATATGGAGGATCTTACCAGCATGATGAGGCTTCATGCCCTGCAGCGCGTGGGCGAAGAACCCGCGACCGGTAAAGTCGTAGGTCTTCTCCTTGGTTGTGATGGTGCCCTCAACCTTGCATCGGGGCCAGAAAGCATGGCGCATGGAGCCCCAGGGGTTCTCCGGGTCCGTGCCAAAGGTTGTGGTGCCGTCCTTGCCAATCACCAAGCCTGGCGCCGTGCGAGTAAAGGTGAGGTTAACCAGGCTGTTCTCATTGACAGCCGACTTGATGGTATATGCCGTGCCGTCCTCGTTCAGGGTCAAGGCCAGATTATCGGCGCCGATCGAGTACATTTCCTCGTCGAAGACGTGGTTATACAGGGTATCCGAGTGCCAAATGTGAGGGGCATCGCCATTGGGGGCGAAGATCTTGGAATTGAACGCGACGGTCGTGTACATTCCCCTATCAACCCTATTGTCAGGCCATCATTCACCTTCAATTCACAAAGTTCCAGTGCTCTTACGCAATGTTGTTGTAGATGACCTGCAAAAACGCCAAATTGCCATTGTCACCCATAGCGTAAAAGGTCTGCGTCTCGACCGAGGTGTACTGCGGAGCTTGCCATTTCATATCCTCCTTCTTCAACTCTGTGTACGGAGTGGTCTCGGCCTGCTTGGTAACGGGCTGGATGGCCTCAGGGCCGTAGATGGGCTCCTGGGTACCGGCAACAGTTGCCAGACTGACGACAATCCGGACATTAGCTCAACAACACTTTGTGCACCCGAGTCGAAGAAACCATACGTCTGCTTGATCCAATTCATTGCGGTTGAGGTTTGTGCGTAAAATCGTTATGAGAGGAGGGGGGCAAAAAGAAAGGGGTGGGCAGCTCTAGATTACAGGTTACTTTGGGGCTCTCTCCCAGTCTTATGCTTGTGACTCGACTCGGTAAGAGTTCTCGTAATCTTTGGATCAATCATCGTGCGCGATTGGTCTACGGACTCTACGCTTGTTACCCTTTTAGGATCACGCTTATGTACAGAGTGCGTCCGAGGAGAAAAGAATCGCTTGTGCAAGCGGGAATTTGGATAGAGCGTAACCGGTTTGCTCGTCTGCCACGTAAGAGTTACTTGTACGGAGTACCTTGCCAAATCAAAGTGAGAGCAAATGGGATGCATGTCCATGATCCCCGCAAGAGGTCATAGCTGACGAGCTTGGACTGAGAGGGGGGTGTGGCGCAGTAAGTGGCTCACCAAACAATATTGTGGCTGGTGAATTAAGAACGGAACGGATAAACCAACTGCCGATTCTTCCCAACTTGAGATCTCGTCAATTCAATCGGAACAGTCGACAGGAGGAGCTTGGATTCCAAACACCGTTCACCATGGCGCGCAAGGCAATGGCCAAGGATCAAATCGTCAAATTGATCGTGGGCGCCGGCCAGGCCAGTCCCAGCCCGCCCGTCGGTCCGGCACTGGGTAGCAAAGGTGTGAAGAGCATGGATTTCTGCAAGGTAATAAAAAAAAAAACACTCCACGAGCAAACAACCTGCACCCATGCGCCATTGCAACGAGTTGAATTAATGGCTGACTGGAATTAATATAGGAATTCAACGCTCGCACCGCACACATCATCCCCGGAACCCCCATCCCCGCCCGCGTCACCGTCCGTCCTGACCGTTCATTCGTCTTCGACCTCCGCACACCGAATACCTCATGGCTGATCCTGCAGGCCGCTAAGGTCGAGCCCCGAAAAGGACGGTTACGCGGTGCGATGAACCCCGGCCATGAGGTCATTGGGAGGATTTCTCTCAAGCATGTCTACGAAATCGCCAAGATCAAGCAATCAGAGACGCGGCTGTCGGGCCTGAGCCTCAAGGGCTTGTGTAAGAGCGTGATTGCGCAAGCAAAGTCGATTGGTGTGGAGGTTGTGCCTTGAGGGATCATCTTTTCTTTCATGTGCCATCGGCTACGATGCTATTACCTTGGTCATTGCAACGGCGTTGGGTCTTGAAGCTTGCTCTCTGCTGTATATGTATTATAGAAGTTGTCTTGCGTGTACGATATGGGACTTGGAACGGGTCACTTTGGATCACAAGAAGTTTCGGTATTTCAATGTCTCCCGCGTCATGGCGTTTCAACCCACCGTCTAGACATACACCAAGTTTATCTACATACATGGCAACACACCGAGCCATCACCTGAACCCCTTTTGCCTTTGTCTTGAGTTCCAGTTCAACGTACGCGATATACTCTTTATCCAATCCTCGCTGCGCCGGCCAGATGGCATTACGTTGGCAAATGGGTAGCGAGAGGCCGCAACAGTAACATAGTCTCCGGGGTGCAGCTCAACCCTATTCGTAGTCAGCAAGAGGAGGTTCCTGACTGAAACGAGATGTGACGGAGCTTACCGCTCTCTTCCATCGAAGCTTGCCCACGACGTTGTCCGCGCGTCGTATGGCACGCCCATTCTCAGTACCATCGTATCCGGAAGGATGATCGGGCGAAACGACAACGTATGCGCGCAAATAGCAGTGACCAAGATCACTGGGTTTTCTGGATGTGAGAGTGAACCTCCCGCTGCCAGATTATACGCTGTTGATCCTGTCGGGGTTGATATGACGACGCCGTCCGCCTGCACGGTTGTAAAATGCTCGTCATCCCCAAATAGTTCAATCGTCGACATCGCTGGCCGACTGTTAGCTCAAAGTCAAAAATAGCCTCGAGGTCATAAAACACATACTTGGATTCGGACCCCGGTCTACGACGACGTCGTTCAGAATTTCAAACACTTTGTCGGGCGTATGGGTCAGACTGTCTCCTACTTCTTCGCCGACCAGCTCTTCTACTAAATCGTTTTGCTTCGGTTTCCCATCCTCGCCAATCTGCGGTTTCCGTTTGGGGTTGCTCCGCATCACCGTGCACTCAAACCGTAGCCGTAGACTGATGATCACACCGTCCCGAAAAGCACTGGTCAAGATATCTTGGTAATTATTGAAGTTGAACTTGGTCAGGAAACCTAGAGATCCTAAAGAAAAGGTGAGCACCGGAGGGACGATGCGCTGGAACAGCCAACTGGTGTACAACACCGTGCCGTCGCCGCCCAAGGTGATCACAAAATCAAAGGTCTGGGGCTTTTCTGTCGCGATTGCGGCGTCCCAGTATTTCAGTCGGTCCTTGGCTGAGGGCTCCTCCTTAAGCAGGCCTTCGCTGTCAAACAGCGGATGATTCTGCATGATATTCTCGACGTAGACCGTGTACGGGTAGTCTCGCTCCGGCGACAGCAGCCACCGAACTAGCTCCCGCGTCAGCGGGATCAACGACTGGTCATAGACCTTTGTCACAACAAAAACGGTCTTGACAGTCAGTTTCAACTTGATGCTCCCTAAACGTCTAGAGAGCTTCCGAACATTCCACGCCATGTCGGAAAGTTGCTTCTTGGTCAGATGGCGTGAATGTACCGCCGTCGGCGTCGTCTGGCCGGCATTCTGAGTCGCAAAATCTACCACAGAGACTTCTTCATTGTCTGACACCTTATTACGCGCCTTCTCGGGGACGTCGCTCAACCCGTCGTCGGGGAGATCGCGGGCAGGTTCTTCGATATCTTCGAGCGAGGAATCCGGAGGTGCCGCCCATTCTCCACTGAGCAGTGAGTGGACAAAACAGGCCGTGTTCCGATCGTATATGAACGATTTCCGGCGTCTTCTGATCCGTGGATCATCGGAGGAGACGAGGGACGACTTGCGACGATGGGTACTGTCGGGACTAAACACAACCTGCTCCCCCCTTTGTTGTCAGGATAGAATGGAGTTGCGGATGGGGGCGCCATGATACGTTACCTCGAGTTGATTCTGCTGCTCAGACTCGCTCGCGTGTTCCCCTTCTGCCTGTCGTGAGTCAGTACGCTTTGGGGCTTGTCAGGCGTTTTGAGCACGTTCACATGCATGGAGAAACGCACAAAGTCCTCGATTGCAAGCCGCGGGCCGGCCGATTGCTCGGTCATAACTCCTTGGTTTATCAATTCCCGTTCTCCTCTGATACCCTCAAGCTGCGAATTAGCACATTGTGCTGGTTCATTGGCCATCGGTCTTCGCTGCGAAGTCGAATCAAAGGTTCTGCTGATTCCATCGAGCTTGGCTGCGGGATGACGTCGGAGTTGGAAATGCTACCTCCGGTTGGGCTGACGGGTCTCTCCATTCCAAACATCTGGACTCTGCACATCAAATCGACTTCCATTTTCTAGACAACTTTATTCTCTAGGGAAACGATACTGTCCAAATTCAAATTTCCACATGTCTTCTTGTTGACTCGGGAGCAAGTTGGTTGCCTAATCCACAAATAACTAGTTGAAGCAGTCTCGTAAACTTGATGATCTGAGTCGCTGCACGTTCCCCTTGGAACCAAGATTTCTCCAAGATACTCGAACAGAAAGAGTATGGACTTGATCTGGGCCCATGAGTGAGCATCGGGAAATACCGCAGGAGGATGAAGCTGCCTAATAAGCTCGGAGACACGTTGGCCAAGGTTTCTGCTCCGTACCGACTCCGGATGTAAAACTACGAGCGTTATGGTGATGCACAGCCTCGAGCCTTTGGCCAGTACTACCTACTGTAGAATGTGCTAGCCTAGGCTGGCACGTCGTAGTCTGTACATAGCCCTGTACAGCAGCCTTTGTGGCCCTAGCCTATCAGCCTGGAATGTATGCTCTATGGTGTATGGAGTGGAGGGGCACTGAACAATGCATGCAGCGTCTCTCCAAAAGCAACATTGTTTAGTGATTCGCTGCACAGCAAGTCAGCAACCAATGCAGGCTATCAATGCAGCTAACTAAGGTTAATCTCTGGTAGGCTGACAGCCTGGACGCGCATACAGTGGGCAATTGAAGTCCATCGGTTATTTTACTCCCCATTGCGGCCGAACCACAACAAACTCTCTGCTTCTTGGAAGATCTGCGAGTTCTCTTTTTCCCACACCAATTGCGACATGTACCCCCATGCAACGCCAAGATCGTCTTGCTGCAGATCAACCTGCGATGGTGAGGCCAACGGAACGGACTACTGTGCTCCGTGCAGGGAAGCAACTTTGGGTGCAGTGAGCTGACGTCCGACTGCAGGAATATTATAATTCACGTATTTTCAAGGTCGATTCGAATCATCTGTCTGAGCACCGTCGCATGCTCAGCATTAAAATCATCGTCACAACCAATCGATTTGGTCTCATCTGCACCATGCATGGCATGAAGGACGGGAAAGAAAACTAAGTGATCAAAGGCGTATCAGCACCGCTCGAATAGGACCCAAGTCGTACACGGCTCAAGGGCAGCGAAGAGATCCAGGCCGGCCCCATGCGTTGCCGAAGGTCAATATTAGCACATAACAGAGCTCTTGGCCGTTCTCAATTACCAGTAGTGGACACGTCCTGCGACAGTTCATTGTACGAGGTAAGGAGTACCCCCGGTGGGCTCTTGGTTTGAGAAATGTTGCCGAATTGTGGGAGGTGACTCAACTCCAAAATTCTGGTAGATCAAAAACGACGTACAAAATGTTTGTTCTTGTCGGTGTAGAACCTTGTTGAATATTTGAGGCCGCATTGCTGCAAGAACTTGAGCAGTCACAGTAGTGTGTCGCACTTTAGCAATTTCAATCTCCACCAAAAAACCCGCCAAATCCTACCTGGCAATAATAAGGTAAATTACCCGCGGAAGTCCTCACGATGGGAGTACGGAGTATTAGCCCCGAAATTAAGCGGCCATATCCAGAATCCTGTGCCATGGGATGCTTTCCAGGGATCTCCAGTTGCGGACTCGCAGCACAAAAACCCCGTTGCCCGCAGCAAGGTTCAGACATGGATGAATCTGTTCACCGTGGGGACGGCCAACGGCCGGGGGCGGGGAGGGGGTTCCAGGAATGTTCGTAACTTGGATTCAGCAAGCCAACTTTATGATCAGAAATTTTATTCGCCTTGACTTTCGAGACTGATATTGATGGTATTCGTAAATTGAGCTGCTATCTAGGTATGTAGGGACCTCGGGCCCTTGCGAAGAAGACCCATGTTTATCGATGAATTGCGCAGTTCAGTCGTGGTCTTGTCTAATGGCCCTCGTCAGAATTGCCACTGGGCGCCAAACTATAGGACAAAGGTTCGAGCATCAGCCGAGATTCCCAGCCCCCGGGCGAATCTGTGCGTCAATGCTTCTAGGTTATGCCAGGAACGCCACATCATTCGGTGGGTTGAACCTAAATAAGAAGGCAAATCCATATGAATCAAAGAGTTAAAAACAAAATGTGTTTGCCCTTGAACTTCCGAACTTGGGAGGTTTTTATGGGATGATTGCAATTCTGGATGTGACAACATGGACGGAGGCTTCTGGAAAGGCTGCAAGGCCCAACCCGTTATATTGAGTGGCGGGCTTGTCATGAGACCTGCGACTCCATGGGGGTCAGACTCAAAGAAAGGGAAAAATATCGTCTTAACCTAGGTTAAGGCCATGCGTAGATAGTACACCCCACAGACATTCGCTGCGGCATGGTCGTGGATCCGATCCTGTTAGCCAATCCGAGCCAGCAATATGGCAGCCTGGCATGGAGAGGAACTTGTACGGACGATACGGCGCACGGGAGTCCGGAGCATGGACTATGGAGACAACAGAACAATGCACACTGTACGGAGTGCAAGGACTCCAAGGAACGTGTACTTGTGGGTCTTGGATGGATCTACCGATCGACCTGTAGGAACCTGTCGGTGTTGATGGACCTGATTCTCGAGACTTATCGATGACATCATGGTACAGTCGATAAACTAGCAGGTTTCGCACGAGACTACGAATCCGAGTCCCGTAATTCTCTTTTGCTCCGTTGAAGGTGACAATCGTGGCACAGGTACTATCGATTTTACCAACACGCCAATTCAATCAATTCGTATGCTTTTAGAGCATGTTGGGAACTGGCTTTGACGGATGAACCACTCCGTAGATTGATGTTAGGCTTGTTTTTTTTGGGGGGGGGGGGGGGAGGGATAAGTAGATTACGACCGTGCGAGAGGCGAGAGAATTATCCTATTAACCTGACGACTCGTGACTATAGTTTTCGAAGTAAATTAGGCTCAGTCTCAGGAAGAGCGCTGGCCATCATCCTAATCAAAGGCGTCCGGTGTCCCGCGAGCGAGTTTCGGAATGCTGGATTTTCTCAACTAATTTCTCTTCCGAGTAAATTTATCGAGAATTCGAGACTAGATGCAAGGATTAGTGTTTTCGTACGGTACTCCGTTCTTGTTTGGAGGCTAATTAGCCTCATTAGTGAGTAGGTCATGTAAGTTCTGAGACGAAGAGTGGCGCTGTGGCAGAGGTACCACTTTGGGCCGGCAGTCTCCTCCGGCGACCGGAGGTAGCCGCGGAGGCATGGGCCCTAGTCCCTAGTTAAGGGCTTTGGCGGTCAGCTCAGCCTAGGTTACGGGCTAACCTAACGCCCAGCCGCCCAGGAGGGCATATCGGGGAAACGGCAGGACCATGGGTTATCAATTGGACCTATCACTTATCAGTGCTCATTCGTTGGAGCTTAGAGGAGTGACGGGCACACTGCTAGCAGTTAGGCCCATAATCCAGGGGCCCATGACTCTCAGCCTGGGTTTTTTTTACACTCCACCGGGCTGCCAGGATTGTACCGCGCAAGCCAATACCTAGTGCTTGGCGACCGACTCCGTCACGGCTCGAGTAACATCAGCCCAGTCTAAGCGAAGAATTTTTTTTCCCTCTCCCATCCATCGGTACATTTGATGATCGGCTACTCCATACCTTCTAAAGTTTCTAGAAGATCTAATTCCCACCGAGGCCATGCGTTGTAACAAAACTGGAGCCAAGGTTCTTGAGAGCTCCGCTGGAGAATTTTTCAAGGATGATTCATCAAAGGGACACCGCCGGTCCTTCCGGCGACGTCACTTCGGTGATTCACGCCGGGGACTCAATAATCGAGTACGGGTCCTTGCGAAGACAAGTAACTACTAAGCTTAGTAGGTACGGAGTACTTACGTAGGTTTATACGGAGTCTGGCAAGTCGTAAGCCGACAGCCATGGATTGAGCCTTGTTTCATTTCTCGTTGCCGCCGTTCACGGCACCCAGCCGAATCACCGTTGTCACCTTATCATGCACAGGCAATTCAATATCAAGAGCCTCTGCGAGTAATCCAAAGCCGAAGGAACGAGAATGTGCATGCACAAGCGTAAAATTGATAGATCTCGTACCATCAGTGGCCAATCAGATGGACAACCCCTACTCCAGTTTCAATCGGCATTCGGCAAGTTCACACGGCATGGCGGCAGAGTTCACCTACGGGGTTCGGAGGACGGACGACGGAGCCGTCATGCTCAGATCTCCCGTGGGCCATGGCTCAGCCACATACATTCGATAGATTCCTGACCGGATTACACGCAGCCGGACCCTGGCCTAGGCTGTGGCTCTCAGGTGGCCATGTGACTGCAGGATCGAATAATATCCAGCACCTGCATTCCGTAATTGTGTGCCTAAGACAGAACAGGGAGGTTGTTTGGAAGACGAGTAATGAGGCGAGCGGTCCAGTACTACGTTTGTTGGCTTTCGCGGGTCGTCAGCTGTTGTTCAAAAGTCTAAAGCCGTGAAGCTCTCGCCTGCTCCGGAATCGGCAGCGTTGCATAGACTAATTGGCCTGAAGGCAGAGTTTGCACAAGACTTTCTGACTATTCGAGACGCAGGAATGTGTACTCGTACGCCTGTCCTCCGTACGGAGTAGGTCCCGTGTCAGCCGAATCTTACGCTATGTACCCCAAAACCCCTGGACAGTGCTTACGGACTGTCCTTTGGCTGTGTATTATGCGAGACCCCGACTGGTACCATCGTCTAACTGTTCTTGACACCGCGATCAACGGTGCTTGACAGTGGCCGTAATCAATACGAGTAATAACCTACATGACTACAGTACATAGGATGACACGAAACACTTCCCAGAGCGAACAGATGCAAGGACCGCAAACAGCATGCTCCAACTAGCCAAGTCCGCGCATGGGAGAAAGGCCGGAAACTAGCCATATTTAGCTCCTTCGCGTCTGATTCTCCGCTAGCCCGCTTCGTCATGGAACTATCAAGTCTTGGGTGATTGGGTCTTTTTTCATTATGAACTTTCCTCTTTGATTCAAGTCAGCAAAATTTTCCGAGCTCCAACTCTCTTTCACACTAAGTACACCCCCCCACCCCATCCACCAACGTTCAAATCATTCCGAAACCCCAAAAGGGCCACGGCCCCAAAAAGCCCACGTTGCGGATCTCAGAGTCTCAAAGCGCACCAAGTAAAAAGCATCCCACCAACCAAATGCGTGACAATCCCTCGCCTGGTGCCGCCCTGGTCCCGAAACAAGGGTCACTACCCGCTTTCTTAGAAACTATGGCCAACCCCCCTGCTAACCCAACACTATTGCCCACTTTGGTATCATTTCCATGCCATACTATGGAGTTTAGAATGTGCCGCTGGGAGGTTCCGCAGATCAAGGCTTCAGAATTCAGACGGCGAATCGTCATTATTGATGACAACAACAGGAAATTATGTATGCACCGGCTCCGGAGTCAAAATGACGCCCAGTAATAATAATAATAATAATAATAATAATAATGCTACATGCCTTCAGTCTTGCGGCTCTTGTGACTAGTTGATTCGACAGTGACTGTACTATATCCTTATATCTTTTAATTCACCGTTCAGATTCACTTCCTTATAGAAGAGAACTGGTCGACGAGTTCTACTCCATTGGCTCCTCAGAACCTTCTCATAGATCGGCATACCTTGCAGATCTTCGATATTTTAGTAGGTGATAAGAGACATTGTTCTGGTGAGATACTACTCAAGTTGCCTGGAAGCTGCGAACTCTCCACTGACGGGCACTAGGATTTCGAACGGAGATGGACGCATTCTGGCAACAACCGTCCATCCATCCAGGATGGAATGTCCACGACCTTTCCACCCTGAATATGGCCCTTGCCAACGAGTTGTTGGCAGGCTCATCTCGAATCAGGCAGTGGCGGGTGACCAAGCCGAGCAGCGCTGGCAATAGCCCGCATGCCATGTCGAAACGAAGAATGATGCTCAATCCCGGTTACTATCGAACCGGGCAAGCTGCTGCTCGACAACAACAGCATCAACATCCCCAAACTGCGGCAGCGCGGTTCGCGCGGTCAATGCAACGAACATCGCGTCCTGTCAGTTGGCACCCGTCGTCACCGCAATTTCTTCTTCAATCGGTGGAACCAGTTGGCCATATGACTAGTTCTGCTCCGCAACAAGTGCCTACGACGCAAGCATTTCCCGAACAGACATGGGAAAATGCATCAGCTATGCCCGGAACGGATTTCATGCTCATGCCGACTGCAGCTGATGAGCGTCTACTCCAACTGGCGGGGAACTTTGATCTCGAATACATGCCGCAGATGTATATGCCGATGCAACCGGCACTGCTGGACGAGTCAAGCACCTGGAGCCAGCAGCCAATGGTGACGACGACGGCAATGAACTCGTCATTTGCTACGTTAGTTCCCGACATGGGCAGCCAGAATAATGGAATGGCAAATGTGGACCAAGTCAACGTCACGCCGTCAACGGTTGACCTCACCGCGCCTCCGACGCCCGAAGCATGTCCTCTACAAATGATTCCCAATTTGCCGGAAACCGAGGAGCAATCCGCCGAAAAGGATGGGGACACCGGGGAGGAACTAGTGGGTGTGGGTCTCTACGATGAGCCCGAAGACTACCGTGCGTTCGATGCACTGGGAGGGTCCGATTTCAGGAGACCGAGTGGCAAAGGGCTCGTTTTAGAACAAACATTCAGCCCGCCAAACAAGGACGACGACAGCGACGCAGAAGACAATGAAGAGGAAGAGAATAGCAGACAAAGTTGATTTCTCATTCGTTGGACGTTTCTTCCCATGTGGATTCCTAGCATTGCCCGGAGTTTTGGATTGGGTCTGGACAATTGGAGAAAGCATAAATTACGGCGGCGCTTGAGAAATGTATGATACCCACGGTTCACGATGCAATCAATGTACAGTACTTTCTTGTCCATAGGTCCATAAAGTGTTTGCTGTATGATGCTTTCTTTGGACGAGTTGCCAAGGACGAATTCTCGTAGCCGTTGGCCTCTGACTGGGTCCATCTTTCGAAACATAGGAGCTTGGGCCCTCGGGCCACTTTGAACGATTTCTCAAAACTAGAAAAGCTGAAGAGGCAAGCTGACGCGGTACTGCGGCAGGTCTAGACTCTGGCTTCAAATTCGAGTCTGGACCTCATCAGGAACTGGTTCACCCTGAATCTGGTTAGGTCAGTCGTAGTAATCGGGATTGGTCTTTTGAGGCCTGAGGAATCAATAAGTTCGGCCGGATAAATCATGCCCCCGAGCCTCGCGGATTCTCTTCTCTGATTGGCGAAAAGTCTGGAGCTGTCGCCGTCGTTTCATGAAACTCATGATTTGGACAAAGAGATGACGGGCCTTACTTTCTCGCCGTGGAGAGATGAAGCCGAACTGCTGGCTGTCCGGGACCAATTCTACCCGGACCCGCAGAGCGGTGAAGATCTCCGGGCGAGTGCCTGTCGAAAAGTACGTTTTTCGCTCAAGTCAGCGAGCGACGCAAAGAAAAAGGCCATGGAATGCTCATGTATATAACCAGGTCGCAGTCTGGAAGCAACGAGGCAATCTGCCGCATGCCGTGGAAGCAACGGCCTTACTGACCGATGCGATTCTTCACGATGACGCGTCGAAGAATTCCGTCTTCTCTATCCGGGCTACGTATGCCGCTGCCTTTTGCAGGTGTGGTTTTCTCCTCCTTTGAGCGAGCCGATTGCGGTGGATATCGATTGACCCGCTGTCAGGTTCGTGACCGGCTTCGTGGACTCCAAATTGAATCAGCGGGGAAAAACCATGTTTCAGCGCGCAATGGACCTAGGGATACCGGCGTCGTTTGTGGAGCTGCGGCATGAAGCCACCCATCGTGAGCTACCTTCGCTGGTCGTGTTGAGAAGCGCAACCCAGCGCTCGCTTCAATGGCTATGGGATAATTACTGGGCAAAGATCAGTGCCTCGGTTGCTGAGAAGCAGCTGTCTGCGACAGAAATGGGGTTCAGTATGGTCCTTTCCATTCACCTCTATACCATGGAGGAATTGTGTCGCTCGTTTTCGAGAGTCAAAGCCAAGGAAAGAAACACGACTCCGAGGGCCACGGCGCGAGATTTGGCCGGGTACTGTCGAGGAAATGGACTGAGTACTGTTATACTGTGCCGAGAGCTCATGAAAAATGAGAAGGTGATATGGCGGAGTCGAGAGTAAGTCTCAACATGTCGTCCTTAGAGGGAACCACAGCTTAAGGCGTTTTTCTTGCTTCAGTAAACCGTTCTCGATGGACGTCTTATTTGCGGTCTGGGATCCTTTCCTGCAAACTATCTCCGAGGAACTACCTGGATTCTTGACCACCTTTGCTGAGGAGATGGCGGATGAATTGTCCCAGGCAAGTGATGCTGATGCTGACAAGAAACCGTACTACGAGTCCCTGTACTCGTGGCTGGACCACATTTTAACGTCGAAATCCTTGGAAAACCACCGTTGGCGGCTGAGTCTGTCCTACTTGCGCGCCGTCTGTGAGTGGGCGCCGAATAGATGGACAAAGAAGCTTCGTGAGATACTATCAGCAGCCTCACATCCACCCTCCATCAGCGACGACGCAGACCCTCTACAAGACCCACTTCCTGTTACGGAAGAAGCGCCCTCCAACTTGCCTGGATCGGATGACAAGACATGGACCGAGCTCGAGGCATATGGCTGGGGGTTGGCTGATAACTGGATAGGACGACCATTGGGGGTTGCATGACGACTCGAGGCTTCGCCGTCTTAAGAAATACGCATCGTGAGAACATCTGCCTGCTGTGGTCTCACTCGCTGGTCCGAATGGGACAACAGAGGAATGAAACGCGCTCCAATATGTATGATGTACCTAATAAAAGTCACGCAATGCTTGATGGATATGATCCTTGTCATGGATCCATGCACTGGAAAGACAGTCGACCGCGAAGAGCCTCATGATATCTACATACCAAAATAGGAAAAAAGGTGCAGACTTACGCGTATTACATAACCCCAGACTGTAGTTAACTCCGTATTCATCCGAGTTACATTCTCCCCAGATAACCCCGCCTGACGTAAGAAGACCATAGCACGAATGTATCCGTAAGCAATCCGGAGACTACGTAAAACAGAAAAAGCTCGGAAAAAGTCTCACACCCAAGGATATGAATTGCCTACGTTTGTATCGAACGCAAATCGCACGTCGACAGGTGTATTATCCCGCAATCCGACGCAAAATGCATATCCAGTCGATTCCTATGTGTATGAACAAACCGTCCCTAAGCTTCCCATTGTATCGGCGGGAATAGGATGTGATAACCGTGTTTTTGCTCGTAGGGGAGGGGAAGGGCAATAATTATGCCTACCTCGTGACCGATGAACCGACGAAGGAGTCTGTGATTATCGATCCTGCGAATCCGCCGGAGTACGTACATTGTCTTGTTGCTGGGGATGAAGAAAAAGAGTCGCTGACGGGGGTTATATAGGGTTGCGCCGGTACTCAAGTCGGAGATTGATTCAGGAAAGATCAAGCTCAAGGCCATTATTAATACGCATCAGTATGTGTTATTCGACTTTATGGAGAACGAATGTTCAGGATGGTTCGGCTGACGACGTGGTTAAAGTCATTGGGACCATGCCGGAGGGAATACCGAGATAGTAATTCCCCCTTGCTCCGTCTACTGAGGTACTCATGCTGAGAGTGACTTAGCTCCAACAATTCGGGAAGTTGGAAGTACTCGGTGGCCGTGACTGTGACGCCGTCACCAAGACACCAGCCCATGGGGAAACGTTGAAGATCGGCGAGCGGATCACGGTCAAGGCGCTGCATACGCCCTGCCATACCCAGGATAGTATCTGCTGGTTCTTTGAGGATGGGAACCAACGGGCTGTCTTTACGGGAGATACTCTGTTCACTGGGGGTAAGTTGCCTTTTTGACTCCCCTATATCTGAAGGGAGTGGTTCTGATGGGATCAGGTTGCGGGCGGTTCTTCGAAGGTACGGCCGAACAGATGCACAAGGCGCTGAATGAGACTCTAGCGTCGTTGCCGGATGATACCAAAGTCTATGTACGTCTGTCGCTTTTCCCTGGCTTGGTTCCTGTGCTGACGACCTTCAGAGCGGTCATGAGTACACTCGATCCAATGTCAAATTCCTGCTTACCGTGTCCCGATCCCCGGCCATTCAGAAACTGGAGGAGTTTGCCGCGAAGAATAAGAATACGCAAGGAGTATTGACAATTGGAGATGAGAAGGTGAGTGATCACCTGTGGGCTCAGACTCTTCCGGGTTGTCGAGCTAACAATTGTAGGCCCATAATGTTTTCATGAGAGTTACGGTAAGCTGATCAAGTCTCGTTTCCGTCGAATGATAATGCTGAGAATCTGAACGCAGGACCCCGAGGTACAAAAGGCAACCGGCAAGACCGACCCCATTGAGGTCATGGCCGCCTTGCGAGAAATGAAGAACGCCATGTGATTGATGTACAAGTAGGCTGCTCAGATTTATTCGTACCCTCTGGGTGCTACACTGTACCATCTCTCAAAAATAATGAACTAATAGCCAACCCATCACCATGACGTCAGTCAGGTACATTCCACATACAACACGTAAATCCAACCTGATATATAAGAAAGACAGCTGTGGAACAAATTAAGCAAACCTCAATTGAATCAATCAATCCCATAAATCCTCACGAAGAATATCAAGATGCAATCAGATCCCCAGGCTAGCAACACTGACCGCGCCGCCGGCGACCCTTTAACCACCAAAAGCCGTGTCCTCGAGACCGGCGCCGCAATGGTCCAGGATTTTCGACCCGTGAAGCAAATCTGCGCATTTCTTAATGCGTTTCATGTCTATGCGACGGATCAGACGAGGGTTGTGGAGGCGAATCATTATTGTTCACATTTAACAGAAGGTATATATATATATTTATCTCCCAGCGGAAGAATCTGTCAGGACTGATGTGAAAGGATGAGGTTAGGTATTCGACAATGCCTTATTTATGACAGCCCCGAGAAGAATGCGCGCTTGATCGGCGTCGAATACATGATTACGCCCAAAATTTATGAAACACTACCTCCAGAGGAGCGCAAGCTATGGCACACTCATACCTACGAAGTCAAAAGCGGGATGCTCATCATGCAGGCGCCGGCAGTTACGCCACAGAGCATGTGGGAGGCGGCAGAGACGGCGGAGATGGAGGATGTGATCCCGCTGTACGGCAAGACGTTTCACTTCTGGCAGGTGGATCGCGGGGATCGTGTCCCGCTGGGGATGCCGCAATTGATGGGCTCGTTCCAATCGGATGCAGATGTGGAAAAGGCGGTTAAGGGGGGACGAAAGGCGTTGTTGGAAGAGAGGGATAAGAGATTCCACGTGGATCATGAGCGCAAGGCGGAGATTAGGAAGGGGATTAAAGAGCCAGAGCAACATCCTGGTATGCTTTTGAATCTCTTTTTATATTCGTTGAATTGCTGACTGACTGGCGAGATAGACGCAAACGCGATGATGCGAGGAGAGGTCAAGCTGTAAAAGATCCTCCTTGTGATGTGCCCAACAACTACACCTCAACTTTCCACGAAAGTCAAAGCTGAGTATCGTTCGTGGGAATTATTCTCGAAAGAATAATGATGCATTGCTCTTGCTTCTCCGTCCACACTCACCGCATCCATGGACTGGAACGGCAAGCTCTAGCATTTAAGAAGCTGTTGATGTATTTAGTTCAATTGCACGATGAGAGTTGTGGTCTGTGGTTTCAGTATTCTCGGAAGAAAAAGCCGGTCAGCATCATGACCGATAAGCCAGGAGATTTTTGTTGTTTCCACTGTTGAAGATTATCGTCCGAGTCATTGACCGTAGAAGGTTCAGAGCAGCGTGAATTCAGTGAAAGGGAAAAAAAGACATGGATCGCTTGGGTTCGCGAAAATTTTAGCCGAAGCTGATAAGACTGAGTCACGTGACTACTTATCGTGATTGACCCAGTTGATACTCCTCAGCAGTCAAGCTTGAGCATGCCATTGCGCAACATGAGAGCCACTTAGAGCTGGATAGATCACGTACAATGTCGACACCACTCCGGCGCGTCCTGCGCCGCGCCACTCCAGGCGCCATCCTCCGGCTCACCCTCGACACCCTCGGCGCCTTCTGCGCTAGCATGCTTGTCCTCGAACACCTCTTTACGGTCCAACGCAGCGAGGGCCCCTCCATGTACCCGACGTTCAGCGTCCGCGGCGATTGGCTGCTCATCTCGCGACTACATGACTACGGGCACGGTATTCAAGTCGGTGACGTTGTGCGGTTCCGGCATCCGGTGTTTCCGGGCGTCAATGGCGCGAAGAGAGTGATTGGGATGCCGGGTGATTATGTCTGTAAGGATGAGGCATTTAGTGAGGAGGTTGGTGGCGGCGTTGAGGGAGAAATGATTCAGGTGTGTGGAAGCTCGTCTCACTGCTTTTGATGGAGAGTGCTTACTTGGGAGTTAGGTGCCAGAGGGTCATGTTTTCCTTGCAGGGGATAATCTGCCTTGGTCGAGAGATTCGAGAAATTATGGTCCCGTACCTTTGGGGTTGATTAATGGAAAAGTCATTGCGAGGGTTTGGCCACCTGGGAAGATTGAGTGGACAAAGAATACCTTACAGCCTGCACAGTACGGCGACGAACAATGACGGTTTTACATTTCATTGCATGGTCTGGCGTTGGATCTGGATTTCGAACGTGATTGTATAAAAACCTCAATGTATAGAGTACAGATAAAATGTATAGTACATGCCAGTAAGAACCTATCCACGCATTCTCCTCGTATCCCTGCGCTTGTACGGCAAAGGCTCGACTCGCTTCCTGCGGAACTCCATGTCCCATCCTTCCATGCCGAGTTGCTTCATAACCTCGTCTGTGTTCTCGTCCCACTGTGTGCGGAACAGGTGCGCCCCAATGGGCTTCAGATGATACCGGCTTTGCAAGGTGCGGAGACGCAGGTCATCCCGCACATAGCCCTTGGCCTTGACCGCAGCAAAGTCCAGGGCCTTCTCCTGCTCGAGCACGAACAAGGACAGACGGTGATACGGGCTGCCCTTCTGTGCCGTCGGCGGCAGCCACGGGAGCACAACCTGCGACTCAGTGGACAGCGCGGCGAGATCAACCTTCGTGTTGGTCGGGGAGATGGGAACGTTGACCGCCAGATAGTGGCAGCGGTAGTCGAAACCGTTCTTTTCCACGTTGGGAACATCCGGGTCGATCACCGCGATGGTAACGTATTTCTCCCCAGCCTCGAACGACTGGATGGTCAACTTGGGCGTGCTGAGGCTCACTTTGGAGTTGACAAACTCTCCCGGCGCAATCGCGTCGTCTTCAAAGTACAGCCGGACGTCGACGGAAGGCTCGCAGTGTGGCAGCACATCGGGAATGACCTTCATCTGGGTGATCCGCTGCTTGATGATCTTTTGCGCGTACGACTTCCACTTCTCCTCGGCGAGATAGCGATAGATGGGCTGATTCATGTCGCCCTTCCCATCCTCAAACGTCTTCTTGATAATGGGATCGTTGATGTCGGCCAATATTTGCAGCCGATTGAGATGCTTCTGCATGCCGCCCAGTCGTGACCGTTTCACATTGGCACCACCGGCCTCTTCATCTGACAAAGCCTGCAGACGCTCAATCCTCTGCTTCTGCCGCTCAATTTCCTTCAGTTTCTCCTCTCGGTCCGCCTGGATGATCTTGCGGGCTTCCTGGAAACATTGGTACGGGAGAAGTTCGAAGGGGATATTCGGACATGTTTGCAGCGCAGCTCGGCGGCGTCGAGAACCAATTGGTCTGATGCCGGACTTCAGAAGCTTCTTCTCCAGGCGAGGGCTGGTAACGAGCTCCGGGTCGGGGTTCTTGTAGAAGGGCTCTTTTTTCGGTTCGGCCTGCGCCTGCGCTTCATCGCGCAAGACGGCGGCGGTCTGAAACGTCCGCGTCGCCCGTACCGACACGGAAGGAAGGCCGCTGGATGCCTGTCGCAGGCATTGCAACATTGGCCTCGAAGCCAATTCGCGCGACATGGCTGTTCTTCGCGACAGGATCGTGTGCTGTAGTTCAAGTGAGCTGTCCGAATCTCCGGAGGACTTTTTCGACTTTACGCAAAATAGCTTCCCAAATAGGCATAGCGCAAAGTGCTTTCTGCGGCCAAAACTTATCAAAGCCAAATTCAAACGCCATCGTCAGATCATTCAATCAACCTCAGTCGCCGCTGCTTCAGAATGACGGGCGGTGGTGCGCTTCGAGCATTGAGGTGGCTCACTCGCAGTTGTGCCAATGGCTCGCTGCAGAGGCCAAATGCAACGGTTGGTCATGATGCGGGAAAGAAGCATTGGAATATCCAGCTAACAGATTCCAGCGATGTTTCTCTACATCGTCACCATGGGACCTCGCAACTGAGGGTTCCATTTCCTCATCGACATCTCCAGCCGGCGTGTCGCCATCGGTCGGCTCGTCCAATGTGTGGACTCCTCCACCACCGGTCCTGACCACCATCTACTCCTGGCCTTCGATGGAGCCCATCCGGTTGGCCGAATACTCCCCTCGACACCTTCAGATGCCCCTTCGAAAAGATATTCTGCATCGAGCCATCGTTTACGAAGGCGACAAGTCTCGTGCCGGTACTGCCAGTACGAAATGGCGAGACGAGGTCCGCGGCAGTGGCCGCAAGATTCAACCACAAAAGGGCACCGGCCGTGCCCGAGTCGGTGACAAGAAGTCGCCGATTCGACGAGGCGGTGGTGTCGCATTTGGTCCAAAGCCTCGCGATTTCTCCACGGACCTTCCGCGCAAGGTCTACGATCAGGCATGGAGAATTGCACTGAGCTACCGATACAGCTGCGGCCAGCTCATCGTGGTAGATGACAAGATGTCGCTCCCGGAGGACGCATCGCCGTGGTTCATGAAGCATTTCTTCCAGGCTCACCGCTGGGGGCGCAACCACGGTCGATCTACGCTGATTACTGATGTTGTCGATGACGATCTTTTCGCCGCGATCCAAGAACTTCCGCAGGATGCGCGAATTCTGGAGCGGTCCGATGTGGATGTCAAGGACTTGCTGGAGACGGGGCGGCTGATCATTGAGAAGAAGGCGTTGGACAATATTCTGTGGTCGCACTCGAAGGACTTGGTAGCCCAGCCTGCGCGGGCCAAGTACGATTGAATGTATAATAGGCTGTTTGTTTCATAGATTTAACAACATTGTATGATTATTACTGTATACATACTCTACTCCGTACAATGTACTTGTCTAAGGCACTGTTCGCCGTAGCACGACGATATCCTACGATATCCAGGTCACATGACCACAGGTGATAGCTTTTTGGAAGCTCAAAGCCGAGGGTCGATTGAGCGTCAACAACAACGCGGAGAACAGGACCCCCGCGATTGCATCATTCGAGGCCTCTCCGCAGCAAACCGACTACCGCGGAAAACATTTGCCCATTCGCCAGACCAATTGTCTCGGCTGCGTGGCTGATAACGATCGCCGGCCGAAAAAACGCGGAGATTTGGCCGATCCGAGGTCAACCGCGCAGCGACCAAAAGTTTTAGTCGATTTGCCCAACAGCTTCAGATTTATACCCACCCCTGCCACTCGATAGGGCGTGCATTTCGCCTTTTGTCCGAACTTCATGTTACTCCGGCAGGCTTCTTCACGGTTAAATCAACCGCTGAGCTGGCTCTCGCGGTCTCCTTGCGCAATCATGCCGTTGCGAGCCAAGGTGACCGGCCCGGCAAACTCGGCGTTGAGGGTGAGTTACGATAGTTTATATAGAAAGATTGAAGGAGAATTGTTTGGCTGATTGGCTTGCAGATGGCCTCCACCGATACGCCGGTGCCCCGGGAGCTTCCCGGCGACGATCCAGATGATGTTTTGTTCTACTCGCAGTACGGCGTGCGATTGATCGAGCTCAATCGGCCGAACAAGCTCAATTCGTTGAACGGGTCGATGGCGCGGAAGATCATTCCTCGATTGCTGGTATGTTTGGGACATAAATATTGGGCATTGAGGTGTGGGAGACGGGCGTTGCTGATGTGGATAGGAATGGCGAAAATCTCAACTGGCCAACATTATCATGATTTCCGGCGCGGGCAGCAAAGCGTTCTGCGCCGGCGGCGACGTGGCAGCCCTGGCCGAGCTGAACAAGCAAGGAGAGGAAGGGCAGAAAAAGTCGGTTGAATACTTTGGGCTGGAATACTCGCTGGACCACCTGGTTGCGACGTACGACAAGCCGTACGTGGCGATTATGGACGGCATCACCATGGGCGGCGGAGTTGGACTCAGCATCCACGCGCCGTTCCGGATTGCGACGGAGCGGACGGTGTTTGCCATGCCAGAGACGACGATCGGGTTCTTCCCGGACGTCGGCGGCTCGTTCTTCCTGCCGCGCATGGACGGCGAGATTGGCACGTACCTGGCGCTGACGTCGGAGCGGCTGAACGGCGTACAGTCGTTCTACGCGGGCGTTGCGACGCACTACGTGCACTCGACCTCGCTCAACAGCCTGACGAGCCGGCTGTCGGAGCTGGTGTTCAAGGACTACGCCACCTATCCAGAGCGGCTGGCGCTGGTGAACCGGACGATCTCCGAGTTCACAGCGGACCTGCCGCACGAGGACGAGGAGCCGATGCTCCTGGCCGGCCCTCTGCGCCAGGCGATCGACCGCTGCTTCGGCTACAACACGGTTGAGGAGATCATCCAGGCGCTGGAGCGGGAAGAGGAGCAGAAGGAGTGGGCGCAAAAGACGCTGGAGACGTTGAAGCAGCGCTCGCCCACCTCGCTCAAGGTCACTCTGCGCCAGCTGCGCCTGGGCAAGAAATGGGGCATTGCCGAGACCTTCCAGCGCGAGTACCAGCTCGCCAGCAAGTTCATGAAGCACCCGGACTTTGTCGAGGGTGTTTCCGCGCGGCTGCTGTCGAAGCCGCCGCGGAAGCCGGAGTGGCAGCCCAGTACCCTGGACGCTGTCTCGACCGAGACGGTGGACGAATTCTTCACGGCGCCCCCGCGGGACAAGCAGCAGCGGCTGGGACTGTACACGGACGTTAACTACAAGCAGTACCCGTACCTGCATCACGCGCTGCCTTCGGAGGCGGAGATTGAGCGGTACGTGCGGGCCAACGGCGGGTCGGCCAAGGATGTCATTACCGAATTCTTCAAGCGATGGGAGTACAAGCCGGGCGTCAAGACCAAGGTGCGGGACGTGTTGCAGCGCAAGACGACGGAGACGGAGAGTGGGCTTCGATGGATTGATTGAGTAGCATTCATACTGGGGGTACCGACATCTTTTCCTTGTATCTACTGGCTTTTGGGTCGAATGTATTCTATTCCATTCTTCTCTTCCATCGATCTATGATCCGGACATGTTTGTGCCTCTGTACAGAACCGGCGATTATTGGCGCATGCCAACTTTTCTCTCCATGCCAACAATTCCATGCCCTTGATTGAACAAAACCAGAATCTTCGCCGAGCGACATTTTTTCCCCCCCAATCCCGAGTTCCGATAAGTCTACTCCAAGTTTTGCTCCCAACTGTTTGAACGCGATGACCTCCACTTTCATCTGCCCTAGTGCCAACCGCTGTCAAATGGCAGGGCCAACCAATCGCCAACGATGAACACAACCTGTTCGTGTATCCGTAATTAAAGTTTCCCAGACCGAGGAGTCTGGACTGTTTTGTTTGCAAAAAAGAGAAAAAAAAAAAGGTTTGATCGACAATCACTGCCTTAGGCCGTCAAGGGACCCCAGGGTCCTAACTGGCGACTAAACTCACGTCAAGGACCGTTGGTTGATGCAAGCGTGACATCGTGACGTTTCCTGTTTTTGCCCACTCCGCCACGTAATTCCGGTACTTCCCAAGTTTCCTTTGCTCTTGGATTCTGGGTTGGGTTTAGTTCCATCGGTTCGCGTATCTGCAGTCGTTCCTCCTCCTAAGCCAAAGTAGTAGGGTCAAGGGATCGGGACTCCATCGTCAGGTCCAGGGCCCGGTTTTTGGTGCTCTTTGAAAAGGGAACAGACAGAAAAAGCTGGCCCTGGGGATCAGAATCATCATATTACTCATGCTCGGTGGATCTGGGACCTTGCAAGCGGCGGTTGTAGAATCCGGCCAGACAGAATGCGCCGGCAGACACGAGTCGTCGTATGACAATTTCCGCGATTCCTACTGCCTCGGGTTCGAAGATCGAGACCCCGAGGGGGCGGGGGTGTCCCTCCCCATTGCCTCGTTTTCTTATTTCCCCAATCTACTTATCTGCGGTGGTGCTGTGCAAGGGTTGTTGAGCGCTGTCGCGACCCGATTCCATTTTGAGAGGGAAAACGGTCGAACAGGGCAATAGGGCGATAACCTGATAAACGAGGTGGGAAATCTGTAGGCTTCCGATCTAGGTTGGTCACTTTACTCGATGAAGGCAGTGCTTGCTCTCTTGGTGCCTGAGCTTGTGAAAATGGGGGGAAGTGCGTGGTCCTGTTTTATCGCCGGCCGTTGCGGTCGCTTTCCCATTCGGAAGCTTTCGTTCTTTCCTCGTCTGGCCGGAATCGTTGTCCGCTTCCGGCAGTCCCTCGGTTCGCTTGTGAGAGAGGAAAGAGGTACCTCTGAGGGTTCCTTCCTCATGCTCGAGCCGTTCAGAGTTCAAAACGGAAAAGGGACCCTGGTCGGCTGGTGGAGATTGGTGGATCGCGATGGAGACGGGTGGCTCTGAGTGGACAAAAACATCCGCAGATCAACCAATCGCGACGGGAGAAATCCACGGAAAAACTGGGAAATCCCATATCCACCACTGTCATTGGCCCCGGCCCACCCTGACACCATGGAAGGGCAAATCAGGCTTAGCCGTTCTCGGCTTTCCCCCGCGGACAGGGAACTGGGACTGGGTCCAATGGCTCGACGATCCCGGCGGCGGTCATGATGTCAGAGACCCCAGCGACCAAGAAAGCCGGACAGACGCTCCAGCATTGCGATCCTTGTAGCTTTCGTAGAGGCAAGGAGAAAACGGTCGGATTGGATACTGGACCGCTCTATATTAGATCAGTGGCCATCCATGGAAGCCCTGTTGCGGGACAGCTGTCCATCCAGCGGTCGCGGCCTAGAACACACCATAGAAAACCGCGAGACCTGGAGCTCTCACAACGCAACGTTTCCCCTCTCTGCTGCACGAGACACACACAGACACGAAGGATTTGTCTTGTCAGGCATTGCGGCATTGACAGTGAGCTCGAGTGGACGCTCGAGTTGGGAAGCTCTGAATCGAGTTCGGCCGCGAAAAGTTTCCTCTGAGCGATAACAACCGGCGATCGAGCTCGACAGACACACACACAGAGCTCGCGCTGCCCACCACCCAGCAGTTAGGATCCGTGGCTCTGTTCGCTCTCGACGACATCATCATCGGCCCGTCTTCGCCAGGGAGCGCGGTGGTTGACACCACGACTCCAACCAGGCTTCTTCCATGTCGTCTGTCGAGATGGCCGCCGCTGCTTTCTCCACGGCCGATGCCGTGACGGCCCCGCCAGCCTTCGATGCCGGTGGTCCGTTCAATGCCGATTTCCTCGGAATGGCCTTTCACGACGACGACGACGACGATAACAACGCGGCTTGGGGCCTGAGTCCGCTGTCACCCTCACTGCCTTCCTGGAACGCAAAAACAGATCCTTCGTTTCCTGTGTCGCTGTCGCTGGATCCGGAGTTCAAACACACAGCAGCAGCGACAACCACCGCGCAGATGAACAACGGCCAGCCCACTCCACCGCTGGACGAGAAACCGACGCTGATTTCAGCCGCCGACTTGAACATGGCGTCCTATCCGGCCGCGGAGAGCAATACAAATAGGGGAAACCCCAATCCTGCACCAGCACCGGCATGGAACGATGCTCCAACGCCGCCCAACGCCGACATCTCCCACCGTCGAAAGAGCAGCGGCGGCGGTAGCAGCAGTGCGCGCGGGGGCGGCACCGACCACCGCGGCTCCGTCACAAAACGCCGCCGAAGTGCTCGCGAGCACAAGCCCACGACGCACCACCGCATGGCCAGCAGCAGCGGCGCAGACTCGGACGACCCAGACCCGGAACAGTTGAAACGAGAGAGGTTCCTGGAGCGCAATCGCCTCGCCGCCAGCAAGTGTCGACAGAAGAAGAAAGAGCACACGATGCAGCTCGAGTCCAAGTTCAAGGAGCAGTCTGACAAGCGCGACGAACTGAACGCGGAGATTTCGGCGCTGCGGGGACAGATCCTCGCCCTGAAGAACGAGGTCCTCAAGCACGCACAGTGCGGCGACGAACCTATCAAGCTGCATCTGGCCCAGATGGTCAAACAGATTACCTACCGAGATAGTCAAGACCCCCAACCCCATGGGCTGCCGGATTGCTCGGTGACGGCGGCAGCCGCCGCTGCAGCCGCTGCAGCTGCTTCCGCCCCTGGACCTCCTTTATCTGCCACGGCGTCCGCGTCCGTTTCGGCATCTGGTTCTGCCGTCGCCGACGCGCAGAGCTCTACCCCGTCCTCCTCGTCGCCAGTCCACGGCGGCATCTCCTTTGGTTTCGACGACCAGCTGCACCTGGACAGCTCGACGTCCTTTGAGCAGCAGATTCGACGCGACTCGGAGGCGTCCATGGCCTTTTCCGCTGATGACGATTTTGACAACCTCATCAATGTATGACTTAGCTTTTTTTTTTTTCTTTTTTTCACGAGGTTCCGAAAACAAAATCCTTAATTCATTACTCGGAGACTGGGAGGCTTGCTCTTTTTTTTTTTTTCCTTCCTTCTTTGTTACTGGTGGCTGTATGATTGAATTGGCGAAGCGGATAATAGGTGTGGGAGGCGTTTGTGATGTGATCTACAATAGTCCTAATCAAACAATAACTATCAAGATGAGCACTTCTTGGAGTGAAGCATTTGATCATCTATTATGCCTCGTCCCGTCCAAGGAATTATTGATGTTTTGCATTTTATTGAGAAGGAATGGTTCAATACATAACGACAAATGGAATACATACTCCGTCCCATCACACAACAGAACGATATCTACCTACATTTATCACAACCAGGCGTTCAATAATAAACGGAGCGCCGGCCATGTATATTCGATGAAAGGCAGCGTCAGCACCACCAGCGTCTTTCTGCCAGCGACGACGGGGAGCTTGCATGGTTTTGCAAAGACTCTGCATGCACAGATTTCGCATCAGGAAAAGAATCGTAAACTTTTCCCGTTATAAAGGGGAAAAGTAGGTTTTCTGAAAGCCAACCTCTAGTCTCTCGAGTGTTCTGTTCTTGAACCGTTTCATGTTGTTGCGGATTTTCTTCCAGGACGTGTCATAGTCCACGGAGTTTGGATCGATATCATTGCCCCAGACGTTCCTGATTAGCCGGTCAGCGGCTTCAGGATCGAACTTGAAAAACAGGATTGTCATAAATCGCGACTTCCCGTCAATCGCTCCCATTTTTTTTTTTAGAGATAATTCGCCTCTTCGTTTGCCGTCTGGTTGTTCCGCCGCCTTCTTTTTGCCTCAGATGGGATAGCGTCGTGGCCATTGTTGAGAGTTTGATCATATTCCGGAATCTGCACCTGCTCGTCGGCATGGCTGGGCACTGAGCTGGCACTTCTGTGGTCTATGACGCGTCCTGGAAGAAAATCCGCAACAACATGAAACGGTTCAAGAACAGAACACTCGAGAGACTAGAGGTTGGCTTTCAGAAAACCTAGATCAGTAATGTGTGCACTCTAACGAGGTAATCTGCAGGAACATGTGGAATAAATTCTGAAAGCAGAGCAAACGTCCGGAAGTGCAACTCGCTCGTCTGATATTAATGCTCTGCAGGAATTTTTCGCTTTCCTCCTCTCTTCTGAGAATTTCTTAGATGACTTCTATTTCTTGGACTTATATTTCCGTCGAGAAATGCACAGAGCTGGGAAAATGGTACCTAAGGGATACGGCAATTGGGTTCTGTGCTCGACATTGTGTCTAACCAGTGCTTCCAGAATTCTATGCAAACCTCTGCGTGCAAGTCAGGTTTTATCTCGATGTTGCCTCGAATCCGGTCCGCCAGGCAGAACGGCCGAGAGCCCGAGAAGACCTTTTTGGGTTCCTGGCCGACCTCAGAGACACGGTTGAATTCAAACCCATTCACAAGGTTGAGTTCTATGAACTCACCCTTGGGCGGATGGGCCAGAGGAAACAGAAGGGGAAAAGGCGAAAACCCGTCGGCCCTTTCACTCACTTTCGTTCGTTTCGGGCAGTAGGTGCTCGGCCACGAACATCAAACAGTACCACATTACATGACTCAGGCAACAGAGCATAGCATAGTTCACGAAAGTCATCTTCATCACCGTGAATACAACCACAATTGTCGGAGTTGTGGTGTGGTTGTTGCGTCGCGAAATGTGCAACTTGAAGTGCCGTGTTCTTAGGATGCGGAGTATATTCATAATCTTCCGTATCTAATGGATACGGAACTTGTACTACTATTTTAATTCTCGTCGTTAGCATTCTCATCATGACCGGCCGTCATAGTTGAGTAAATGGCACTCACTAATAGTAATAATGTAGCCGACACGGGTTGATAATGTATGCATCAACAAAGTATTGAAGATATTCTTGTCTCTTCAACCAACAGTCTGGTAGCCCTTGTTGCACCAATTCGTTCCGTCCCAACAACTTGACAGTCCGGCGGCGGACCGGCAAGCACGCCCACCACATGAAGGTTGGGTCCAGCTGCGTTTCAACAATGCACTCCGTGCAGGGAGGAGAGAGCAGGTGCTGGATTTCACGGAGTGCAGAATATAGTGCGCTCATAGAGAATGCGTTTTCATTTTCGTATCTTTAAGATACGAAACTGCGAGAATAACAGAAGAATTAGTACCCTAATAACGAGCGGTAACGAAACGCTTCCAAGAGCAGCCAGTGAGACTCTGTCACAAATGCTAGAAGCTAAGCGTGTTACGCGGCCGTGTTGTGCTTCCGGCCACGTACGTTTTGGCCAGTGACGGCAGATAAATAATCATTCTAGTTACTACTATTAAATGATAATAGTAGTAACGTCTTCTCGCGGGAGTAAGAGTGGTAAGTAAGAAGGTGGAAGGAGAAAAATAGTCATGCGCGTTCACGGAGGTATTTATAACTTGCCTTCTGCAGTCGAGAACATGTCAACTTCACGGATTTGCTCATCAGGTTGAGCAAAATCACCAGCATTCACGACATTCACTATGGACAATTCCACACCAAATTCAATCACTGAAGAACCTCTGACTGCCCAGCATCAGAAGTGTCCTTTCTTTCAGCGCTACTATACTTGCTTATGCTGGTTTTCGATGCTCGATAGCTCCCCTTGCAAGAATGTGGCTGCTCACTCAACAGGGAGATTGATCCGGAGACGTGGGAAAAAGTGCAAGTAAAACCGCAAGTGCACACTCTCGCCCTCGTTCCGCATAGTATCTGATATGAAGGAAATCTGACGATATGCTAGTGCCTTGATTTTGAAATGCAATTTACTCTCCAAATACTCAACAGTTACAAGCGCATAATGGCGCATCAAACAATAATGCTACCTGATGTAAGGGTGGGTTACTCCGTACACAGAGTATCTTTGAAGGGACAGCCAAAGGAGTCTGTAAAGTCAGTTTTCATATGTTGGGAAATACTGTATCTGCTGTTCAAGTGCTGCATTTTTTTTTTTCTTTCCTTATTAGGTCCAACATGGTTTTGCCGTTCTGCTTGGGCCACCTCCCAGGACACTGCAGCCGTGGCGTTCGCCACTTCGCGTTCGGCTTTCCATCCAACAGTAATAATAGCTGCCTGCATTCCCCGCTGGAAGTGGTGCGCATCTAAAAATTGGGGTTCATTTTCCCCTCGTCGCACCCTGTAACTACTGCTTCAACCATATCCAATAGCTCTTCAATTTGATCAGCCATCGAACAGTGCAGCTGCTTTCTCCGTATTTCCCAGTTATAGGTCGTGGAGAGGGCAACGAACCTGTAAACTACAAGAGTACTCGTAGGCAAATTAGGGTTAGGGTTGGTGATGGATGATCAAATCTCAGATCTGTGCTTCGTACGGAGTTGTCTACTCTGTAGATTGTAGTTAGTTATGCTTTTGCGCAAGTTTGCAAACTCAGTTCTCAGGGGTTGCAGTGATTTGGCTGGTTGCAATCGTACCTGGCTATACCGAAGTCTTGTTAACGAATTTACAGATTTAACGAACAAATTTGCCCGTGCAGAAATGTTTCCCCAATACAAAATTGGATTGCCTTGCGTAACATATCGTATGATCATAGTTAAAACGAACAAAAGCGCAGTGTTTACCTGGATTTAGCGAACATTTGTCTTTAGCCAACAAAGTTCGTTATACTGAATACAGTATCTCAGTGAGTTTCTGCCCGCTGTATTCAAGCTTGGTCACTGCTCAACCTGATAGGCTGATGACAGTGATGAGCTGATAGTTTGCAAATTTCTTTGTTTTGCAAATTGTCAAACGGACCGAATCGGTGTCTGCGTGAGTACTCCGTACGGAGTATTTAGATTTCACCGGTGACACGGTCATACCGGGCCTAGAACTGATTCGGGACCCCCGCTTGCGGGATGATATGATCTTCCCGCGTTCTGGGCAAACGTTCTTCAAATATCTGCCAGAAAAGAGATTCAGAGTCAGATTGATTGCGGAAAATTGCAAGTTAAAGAGGATCTGTTCGTTTGTGAACGAGTCAAAGATTCATGCAGTTTCCATATTCGAATCTCCATGGCTCTCTTCAACGTTCGAGACTTCTGACCCATTGATCTTTCCTGGACCTTCGCTTAGTGTTTTGCCGGTGAATCTCTACGAAACGGTGTGAGCCATCGCCGGCTGTCACTGTTTCTTCAGCCGTCGTTGGACCCGAGGATAACGAGGAGGGATTGTTGGGAAAGCTGATCGCACCTACGAGTTTTGTGCAACACTACTCCTAAACTCCCAGGCTCTCTCAGTGCACCCATTACGGCACGCAACAGCATCAATCAGCAAGTCTGATGATTCTGACAGGGGGAAAAGCGGCACTGGACGCAGGGCATGAGGACCTTAACCGTGCATTTGGAGCGGTGCTTGCATCTTGAGAGAATGAGAACACATGCTTTCCGGGATTCCCGGGACGCCGCGCATACTTGTTATCTGAACTCATCTTTCAAGATGTCCAATGGTAAGGGGAAAAGGTCCTATTTAGATGCCGACGCGGGAATCATCCTGCAGTTTTCCGTCAGATTGTTCTCTCCGCAGGATTTATTTCTCGGTGAAGGTGAAATATCGTTGGCATGAGGCCAGGGATAAGAAACAACTTGAGTAACCATGCCATTCTACATTTGGAGGATATTGCAAAGGAATAAATTGAAGATTTGGGAGGAAGAGTATCTTATCGGCGTCTAATGACTCGAAGCTGTCCTTCAACCACCAGACCGCGAGGGAGTTTCTAACTCGTCCGAAGCCAAAGAGCCAGCGGCAAGACTGGATGGTCATGTCGAAAACACACAGCAAAATGACATGGGTCTGTCTGGACTACCTGTCATTTCTGGACGAGCGGCAATCAGATCGAGTCAGAGATCCGCTTGCGTGGTGCTCTGCAAAACTCTGGGTGGGTATGTCAAGCTCACGGATTTGAAAAAAAAATGTACACGAGTCATGAACCTTTTTCCTTCCAGCATTGAGGAGCTTGGCGTGCTCATCAAGGAGATTGTAGAGTATTGACTTTTCCTCATCCAGTTTTGATAGGCATTCGAGGTAGATCTATGTCGTCTTGCTGTGTGATTTTGACATCTCCAATCGGTCTTGCCACCTGCCCTTCAGTTCTGGGCGAGTTAGGAACTCCCTCGCTGTTTGGTGGATGAAGGACAGTTTCGAGCCATAGAAGTCGATTAGGTACTTGCCACCAGGTTTGGAATCGGCAGCACGGTTGTTTAGTACGTAGTCTCCCCCGAGGTCAGCGTCAGCGTCAGCGCCAGATTTACCTCGTCGAGCAGCACATAACGCAGGAATGATACGATGGTGTGTCTTTGTATGAGGCTGGTTTCTACTTTTATCGGGTGCATTCCTGGACACATCTGCGACCTCGAGGACAGATCAGCGAGACGACTTGAACCTCTGGGGGCCTGTTAGCATTCGTTGACTGAAGTTGTTGAAAATGTTGACCTGTATTTCGATGAGCAATCAGTTCGAGTATAAAGACTTCAACTAGTTTGGTAAATGGAAATGGATGGCTGCGGAACGAGTACCTACTCTCTGTTCAAGGCCGGAGTACTTGTTCTGCAACCATTCCTCATTACCAAGTTCCTAAAGGATCTGGGCCCTGAATACGACATGATTCAAGCCTTTATCCATTCTTTCATGGCCTTTTGCCCAAGCTTGTTGAGTATGATCATCGAGGAACAATGATAGTATCAGGCGGGTTTAGCAGAATCGTCATGCGTAGATATTCAACTTGGCGGGCTGCCAATACGGAAGCTTGTTTCTCAGATTCGATGAGATCGCGGGTGAAATCCAACCTGATCCTGACGCTGTTGCGTTTATCTTTTTTCATCTCGAACAAATTGACGAAAGCAACCCGCTTTGGTTGCGTAGGTACATAAAAAAAGATGGAATTGAAAATTTATATGAAAGGGAGGACATATCAAGAACATCCGTGATGGTGTAGCGGTAACATCACTGTCTCTCACACAGTAGCCCGGGGTTCGACTCCCCGTCACGGAAGTTTCTTTTTGGAATTTTTTTTCTTCCATTCCTTCCCTCCAAACACAAATCCAAAGAAACAATGACTACGGAGTACATCTGACATGCAATTTCATTTTTTGATCTCACGAAACGAAGATTGGAGCAGTCAACGTTGACATAATTTTTTTTTTTTTGGCTCCAGAAGCACCACCCTGGGTCCCGTGTTAATCTAATGCCGACCCAACTCGTGTGAGATTGCTACTTTGAGTGAGGACAGATTCGCCATGGCCGAGTCTCTCCAACGAGAAGTGGAGACCCTCCGATAACGGTTGAAAGAAGCAGAGGAACGGCAGAGAGAGGAGGAGAGACGGCGGAAAGAAGTGGAGGAACTCCAGAAAAGGCAGAAGCTCAGCCAACAACTTTCGACGAGCTGCTGACAGCTACGCATCTACTCCTGTTTGATCCGCTGAAAGTTGGAGACCCGGCGGATTCCACACGAGGAACCATCGCAGCACGGCGTGCGAAACTCTGCACAGAAGAAATCCGTGAATGGTCAGACTTTCCGAATGACCTGGGAAAGATCTTCGATGATGTGTGCAGGTTCCTGAAGCCGGCGGGAAAAACCCATCCTCGGCTGTTCAGCTTGATGAGCAGTCTAAGATGGCTTTCGTGCACGAAGACCACGCGGCCAATTTGTAGCGAAAGTGATCTTGATCATTTCATTACTACTATCTCTGCGAGCCAAACGTGGATGCATATAAGGAAGGCACCCAGATCAAGATTGAGAACACGGCGGTCGCGCGAGTTCTCTGCTTTTGCTTAATGTCCTGCCAGAGCTCTCCACCTCGGAATCAGGTGTGGCGAAATCAAGCAAAGGCGCGTCTTCGGACTTGGGGTGAGCACTATAATGCGCATTTGGCGCAAGCTTGCGACACTCCGGGAACGCCTCCGGTTTCAGACCATACGATGTCTGGCTCGGAATACGTACCATCATCACCTCCGTCGGAGCGCGTTGCAGAGGGTTGACGTATCCCGACATCATTGAAACAAACGTCAAAATGGTTTGAGAAATGTACTGTATGTAAGTTCTGACGATTACCTCTGAACATAGTCACCTCATGGCACTCTCCCTTCATATTTAAGTCCTAGACAACGAACCAAAGCATCGGAGAAGCGATACTGTAAATGCATGCTGCTCCCAGCTACTGATCTAGTAAAAATGCTTGCGGATATCATTTCCCTCATACACATCTGCACGGGCAAAACATGGGATGATAAAGTAAGGGCTTCTATGTACAAGAACTATCATTTCCTTCATACACATCTTCCAAATAATTCATGGCTGATTTAAACAGCACCATCATCAATCGTTCCCTTCAAATCGTCCTCGTAATTACTATCGTCGTCTGACTCCGATAGTAATAGTGCCGTCGCAGATTGTGTCTGTTATCGTAATTCGCGATTTCGCTACTCAGATCGTAGCGATTGTCATACCCTTAGTGTTGCGGGTGTCCGGCTTTGAATCCGTGCATCGTAGCACCTGCCTTGTATCCGTAGCCCTGGGTGGAGGGCGATTCCATAGCGTTCGGCATCTTGCAATATAATCATGATTGGCATCAACCATGTTGCACGTTTGTAGCAATTGCTAATAAAGAGCGGATGTCTTCTTTCCGTGCAATTGCTTCGCTCATTTCTCTTGCTTCGTCTTTTTCCCGTTCTTCTCGTCTGTTGCCTGTTGCTTGGTGGCCATGCTAGACCTGGTGCTTCTGTTGTTGCCGGTGTGCTGGTGTGGAAGACCTCCATATGTCGAAGATCAAACCACACCAGCACGCTGCGGGTTGAGCCCCTAGTTCGAGCATCGAACCCTTATATTCGTGGCCGCCTGGCAGAGGCCGTCTTCATAATTGAATGCATTTTATATATATATAATTTCTTTCTGTATCTTGTGGATCCGGAGCCTGGCAATCATCCGCAGAATAAGGTTAACATTCATCTCCTGTTCATCACCAGCATTGAGGCACCAAGAGAAGGCACAGGTATGGAACGATTGCAAGGGATTGCCCTCACCATTCAGCAGGAGCAGGCATGTTTCCTGCATGATATTCCATCTGCAGCGTCCTAGCCTCCGAGAAGAATTAGCCTATACGGGGGTTTGTAGTCGACAGTGGACGGCCAACCGTCGGCTGCTCAAGATAGACTATCAATACATAGTAGTTACTACTAGTAAAATAGTAACTACCAAGGCACACAGTAGAGCGGCCATAGTGACCGCCAAAAAAAAAAAAAAAAAAAAAAAAGGAAAAAGAAAATGGAGAAAATAACCTCATCATTCTAAATTGGAGGTCTGTTGTGCTTGATCCCTTATAAGTGGAATAAGTTGTTAAGAGTAAGTTGAGAAAAAGTCCAAATCGAACAACTTCTGGTATTTATACGTGCCTCGCTAGGGTCGAGAACGTGCTTTCATAATCTCACAGGCACCGCTGTGTTATACAGAATTCACGGACATGCTTTGTTTTCACGTTGCATGTCTCTGCCGCGTTTGTCTGGAATTTGTGATTTTGCAGACCATGGCCAACGATAAAGACTGTCTTGTGACTTTCGTCCCTGTTGTTCGAGTGCGGTGAGAACACTTATTCAATCAGCGCGGCACATACCAGCTCCTCTCTTTGCTTCCAGGGCTGCTGGACGCATGGAGCAGGTGAAGAGTAGCTCAGATGCTGGTCGTGGATTAACATGTCGTCATCTAATATTAGAGGAACTGAGTGGGATCTGCAAAGCTGTCTTCACCCGCTGGGACAACTCTGCACTATCAGCAGGCAGCCTGTATATCAAAGTGCTGATTGAAACTAGTTTATCGGATACTTCAGTATCATACATCCAATAACCGCAGTTGTCTGCTGACTCCTCGCCAGTTCGTAATCATCATTTTCGCGACGCGGAATGCCTCCGATTCTACATCCTCCTGCACCCCCGCCACCGCCGTAGTGGCACCTGGTCCCAGGAGCAATGGACCAAACACGTGGCTGAGCCGGCCGGAGTCTAGGATCCCTGCCAATCCAATTGCCGGGATCTTCTTGCGGCGGTGATACTCTATCATCCGCTCTGCCTCGTCGAGTAGGATCGCGCACAGCCCAAACACGGCGCAGATCAAGTCCAGCTGCATGTCACTCGTCAAGGCTGTTATAGCCAGTGCGATGGCGCGCTGTTTGGTCGTTTCTCCTGCCCGATCAGTGTGGCTTCCCCCGGGTCCAGTCCATGGCGGCTGGCTGATGTTGACCAGGTTACGGTACAGCGACCGGGAGCCGAGGATACCGCCCGGAAGTCCCGCAAGCAGCTGCTTGAATACACACGCCACGCTGAGAACGTGAAAGCGTCCTCGGAGAAATTCCTCGGATTCGGATCCAAGCCCTACAGCCCGCGAGGGAAAGCCGCTTCCTCGCATGGTGATGTCTATTTTGCCTGCCTCCTGTTCCAGCGGAAGCACCTGATCTGCGAAATGGTCGTAGATCCGGGCCGCCACTCTGAGATCTCCAGAGTCGAAGAAAACATTTCGAGAATTTGGGGCTACATTCGCATCAGCCATACTTGTCCTATGTAGTCGAAGGTGGGCGTCGACTTACCGTGAGTTCGCAAGTACGAGATCGTTGCCACGATACAAGATGGGAGCCGCATGCTTGCCGGCGCAAAGTCCGCTGGCAGCGTGAGGACGCTGCATCCTCCAAGACGAGCCAGCGTCTCCAGACTGCGGCCATTCAGAGAGTTCATTGTGTGGTATCGACTCGACAGACTTGTCAAAGTTTTGATCCGTCGAAGTGCCGGGCCACTACGACTCTTATGTCTCATGTTGAATGTCGAGCGCATACTATGTATCTTGCGCAGCAGATTGTCTCTTCTATTGCTGCGTCTTTCCGATGGCAATCCGCTATCAACTAACGACAATTAAGTTACGTGTCAGAAAACTCTGGCATCTTACTCACCAGTCACACTGTTGATATCCTGGTCAACAACCAGCGGGGGGCATTTGTGATGAGCCGCCAGATTGTTGAATTTTCGGGTGGCCATATGCTGACGCGTGGGCGGTCGCATGTCAGAGAACAGTCTCTGAGAGATCATGTCGCTCGACAGATTCCACAAGTCCAGCGGGAGATAGCCGCTGGTGTCGGTCGAGCGCGTCGCAGCGCTAATGTTACGGAATCCAGGATGATCACTATACTCTGAGCTAGGCGGCCGCGGATAGTGTATCTGCAGGTCGGACCGATTCAGCTCAAAGGACATGGACTGTTGCGCCATTTCCTGTAGTTCGGAGACCGAGGGAACCATGTGCTGTTGAACCGTAGCGATTGGGGAGGTGACATGTCTTGACGGATGACGATGAACCGTGGGAGCGCTATCCTCGGTGGTGTTGGTGCTGATTGTGTGATCGCTGACTTTTCTGGCTTCCGCCGCGCCCGTGATGCTTGTCGTGGTCACCGTGGGCCGGACTTCAAGGTCAGCATGGACCTCGACGGTGTGCTCTCTGTCGGCAGCTGGTCTGCCTTTGGCCAATTGGTCATCTTCTAGGGACGCTGAATGCCTTGGCTGCGACCTATGGTACCGAAAGACCGCCTGGAGGACGGCGAGCCCTCGTGAGGTGGTCTCGCGGATACTCAGGCTCCGCGAGGACCGTAAGGACAGAATGCTTCTCTTTGGCTCGGTTGATGGCCGCTTCGACGACTGCGGAGTCTTGGACGTGGCGGTGGTGAAGCGGTCCAGCTCCGCCTCTTGACCGTGGCCAGCGGTAGTGTCTGCTCTAGCATTGACATCGCTGTCGGATAACGCATTCTGGGGTTCGAGGGATCTGTCTGACCCTTGGTGCTCAACATCTGTAGTGCCGGTCCCAGGGGCCGCTGCCTCAGAAATCGTATTACTGGAAGGAGTGCTTTGGGATGAGTGGGAGACATGGTCCGCTGGAGGCCTATGGAAGCGGTCAAACAGCTGGTAAAAGAATTTCATGGTGTTGCCAGTGCGTGGCCAGGACGCTCTGCTCGAGCTTTGATGATATTCTGACGTTAAGATGCTAAATGCCCGGCCGGCTGGGACGGATCGACCAGACATAGAGGGAAGGCACAGGAGTCGATCGCTCTTGCTCTCTTTGTGGAGGGGAACAACGCGATTTCTCATTTCGACAACCCGAAAAGAATCACAGAAAAGACAAAAAGCCAACCCCATCACCCATCAAGGGCCCAAAACTCCGGTCCAGTTTATATCGTAACATCAAAGACAATAGGTATTATATCAAAAGGAAACGCCTCTTGTCATGCATCATCACTCTCGTCATGCCAATTACTATTCATCATGCTCTCCTTCAAGGAGGATGTACTGTAGGATGTCGCTCAGCGTCAGCACCCCAATCAGGTGGAAAGAATCGTCCACCACAATCAGCCGGTGGACGCGTGATTTGCGGATGGTGTCGAAAATGGTATCCAGTCCATCATTGATAGAACAAGTGTAGATGCCGGGAAAATCCTGTCGACTGTCAGTGGGGTGATGCTAGACGGCAAGGATAAAGGGAACATACAGGTGAGCGCTTTTTCAATGCTTCGCCCACGGTGAGGTTCAAGTCGTCGTACACTCCACCTTTGATCAGGGTGATCACGTCCACCGCCTCGAACACATTGTAAACCACGCCTGGCAGGATTAGCTTTCAGTCCCTCTCACGAATGACCGATACAATCTTACCCTCCGAGTTTACAATGGGAACACTAGATATACTGCGCTCGACCAGCTGATGAATCACATCCATAACAGGCGTGTCCATGGACGCGGTGGCGATATTCTCGTACGTGCCTAAACGGATTTCCTTCAATGGCTTGCGTAAGGTCTGCGTCTCGCCAACGTTGACAGCGACAAATTTGAGGATGCGGTATTGTGTAACGACACTGACGACCAGGGGTCGGTCCGTTTCGCTATCATTCGACACAAGAGGTATCCGACGTGCGCGCGAGGAAAGCATGCGTCGACAAGCTTCGTAAAGCGGGCGTTCGGGGTCAATGGAAATGGTTTCTGGCGGCGCTACGCCGAGCGCCTTTTCGACATCTATGCAATTGGCCCACATGTCAGCTCAGACCGGGAATTGACGTCAAACAGTATCACCCCACCTCTCAAACTGTTCAGGCGGAATTGATCGATCTGGTCGAGCTTTGCAGGGTTCTGGAAATAATACTGAATGACGTTTATGTAATCCGAAGTGGTGAGAAGCCCGGCAAAGGTTGAGGTAGACGAATCCCATAAAGGCGCGGAGACAATGCCTGTCATGGTGAAGTAGTGATCAGTGCTGTTCAATGCCTTTTTTTCCGAAGAAGAGACTTACCATTTTGGATGAGAATGTTGAGGCTTTCCTTGACGGAGAGCGAGGTGTCGAAAATGATCAAGCGGAAGCTCAGCGGGAGCACGTCGTAGCTGGTTCGCACCTTAAGAAAGTTGCGAATGGCGCGCTGCAGGACGCGTTTAGTGTCATCTTCACCATGCGAAGCTATATCATCGCAGATGGCCGCATGTGCTCCTCGCCGGGATCGCCGGGAAGCTCGTTGCTGCTATCACTAACCCCCCACCACAACCCCGCGAAGGAGCTTGGGCCATCACGAAACCAAGAGTGAAGAGTTTGTTTGGGATAACGCGAGAAATCAGACTCACCAGACCCATCTGCTCTTCCCTATCGATTGCGCGCTCAGGATGAAGAGGCGCCATTGGATGCGACAAGCCTCTGGGTCGCAGATAAGACGCGGGCTGCACGTAGCTGACCTCGTGACCGGCGCCTGTGGCACGGGAACGGCCGGGACCACTCAGACTACTCGAACCCGCCGCGTTCCCGTCACCTGTTGATTCCTCCGGATCTCGGGTCGCGCCGGGGCCTGCGGACGAGGCAGAGGAGGATGAAGGAGCGGTGGAGGAATGGTGGTCAGTCGCGGGAGATGCCGAGCGGGAGATCCGGTGGTCGTCATGCGCCATGGTTGAGAAGCTTAGTAGTAACTAGGAGAAAGACGCCCGGAAGTGAGCCTCATATAGAGGGAAAAACGGCGTTTATAGCTGCTATTGCTTCCACTCTTCGGATATAGTTTCTAACAGCTCAAGAGGGGGATTTTCCTGGTAATCGTCGTTTCTCCGTGAAAAGAGGGGTAGAAAAGGTACGAGAGTGGTGTTGAGTCGACGTGGAGTCCCGCACACAGCGACAGCATTGAAAAGAATTGAGACCGCTGGGCGTCTTCTCTCCCGACACACAGGGTTCAGCCTGGACAGCCCCGATCGAACGATGGAGCTGGGGAGATCTTTTTGCTGCCTCAGGTTTGGAAAATCTGGAACTGGAATCTAAAGGGTTGGAATCAGGGAAAGAACCAGGTGGGGCGCAGCTTCCCTCCTGGTCGGGGTTCATCTTATCGAAGTTCCTCAACTACATGTGATTCTCTTCTCTACGCATTCAAAACCTCTTGGACGACTCAGTCGATCGAGGCTACGTGGTGGCGGAGAGCTTGATTCAGTTGCCTGACACTTCATTCGCAGCGGCGGACAGGCTCAGGGACCTCGGCCTTGGCAGCATTTGGAAAGGATAACCACAGCGAAACGTCAACAAATACACGAGCGTCAAGACGACAGAACAGAACAGAATGCCATTTAAACGGAAAGATGAGTACTAACTAAATTACAGCAGTAGAATCTAGATTAGATGTGAGCAATAACTGGCTGTTCCAAAATCACTGCGATCTCTTTGAACGCCCCAGACACAATAACCGTCCATCGTCCCCCACAAATGCAACGGGTATCATAATGCTTCCTCTACGGCGATCACGATGCCGATGCAGTCGGTGTCGTCTCGGCGGCCTTGTCATTATCCACCGCCAGCTTTTCCAGCTTCTCTTCGAGCTGTTGCTCTCCCGTCGGAGCTGTAGTCTCCGTCGTAGCACGCTCTTCCCCACCGCGGAGGTAGAACTCTGATTCTCCGATCTTCTTGCCTCCAGCAATCCAGCGCTGGCGGTATGCTTCACGGCGCCGCTCGGCCAGCTTGGTCAAGGCGGGCCAGTAGTCTGAATGCCGATACTCGAACTTGACGTCTCCACCGACGTCGGCCATCAGCTGCTGCGGAGGCACATGTTTCCGCAGATCGTCATTGAAGATGAGCTTCTTCTGTGTTACCGGATCGATAAATGGCCAGATGACCTTGAGGAAGGCGTTGATGTACCAGGGGACTATGTAATCGCCGATCAGGTCATGCTGTTCGCACTCTCCAGAGATGATAACTCACTGTTAATCACCAGTGCCCGGCCAAGGCGCTCCGGATAATGGTTCTGAAGAAAGTCCAACGTCTGCTTGGCCTGGCTGATTGTGGCATTTTGCCCAGACTTGGTCTGGTTGAAGTCGATCACCAATGTCAGGCTCTCCTGGCCCGGCGGCATGATATCAATGACTCGCTCCAACATGAACACCAGATGCTCGATTTGCCGAGGGCTCGTCTTGGTATTTTGATTGGACGGGATCAGGTAATGGCACGGACGCCCGTGGATGTCGTACCCAAGAATCACCTGCTTGCCCGTCTCGTTCTCGATCGAGATGTACTCTGGTGTCAGCTTGTCCCCGATATAGTCGCGACGCCACGCCAGGGTGTTACGAAGTCGTTTGACGGCGTCGGAAACGTTCCATTTCGTGGCCCGCAGGTAACGAAGCAGACACTCGCGAGTCAGGAACATGCGATCGTCGTCCGTAAGCGGTCTTTCCTCTGCGCCTTTGGCCAGGCTCACGGGCACCTTTGTCCAGGACGAAACCTCCTTCAGTACTTGCTCGTACTTGCTGTTTTGTTCCGGAGTCAATTGCGCTGGTGGTTCGGGCTGGACCCCCTCCAATGGCTTCGGAAACGGCTTGGTAACGAGCCCGTCCGCAGCGGAATTGGGCAGGCCGAGATCGTCGAGAGAATCAGCTGGTTGGGCTACAGGCTTGGACTCTGTAGCGTCCATAGGGTTCTCGGAAGGCTTTGGGTCCGAGGTCTGGTTGTCCTGGGGGTTGCTCGCAGGCACAGCTGCAGCAGGCTCTCCGTCGGCGACAGTCATGGATTTAGGTTTATAAACAGCAACAATCTTGGAATGTGAGATTAACCTGCCTGTTGTTGGGACGAAAACGGTCCAGACGACCAAGTATAACCCAGGAGGTTCGGCTCGGGATGCCCCGAAAATCCGAGCGGGAGCTATGGTGGTTCATGGCTAGAC
>NW_027192369.1:909204-918202 GCF_041956635.1 Thermomyces lanuginosus | reverse complement strand
CCGTGGTTTGCAGGGGGTGAAGATCAGGGCGAGAGTGATCACGTGACTTGGAAAGACCTCATTTGCGGAACGAAGGTCGACGACAACAACCTGCGAGAGGCAGCGGAAGATTTATCCGCTGTACCTAGGTAGCTAAAGCCAAGTATTTTTAGTCCAAGCATCGGACTCCCAATCTGCATGTCTCATAGCTGGAATTGTTGCCACCGGTTCCCTGTTTCTGAGGTCAGGACAACGTCATAAGCAAACCAAATGGCTGGGACACAACCCCCAAGCCTCCCGTCTCTGAAAAACGCCACCGCCGAGCCTACCAAGGCACGGGTGAGCAAGCAAGCAACGACGAACGAATTACCAGAAGCCAGGGAGAATGAGACAGGTGCTCTTGACTTGCATGCGCCACATGATGGATCACTCAGTCTATCGAATGGTGCCGGCAAAGTTGATAGGTAATCATCGAACAGGTCAGGTTCCCATCAGGGTTGCCTATTTATCACATAACTAGGGGTATATTTACGGGTGATTCTTGGAAGGGGGGCAAAAGAGTTGTTGATCATTTTTTTTTCGACTATATACAGTATTCCTTTTGGCTCATCTGAAACGAAACCCATTGACTGCTTAAGCTTCGTGTGCAGGGAGAGAGAGAGCAATCGGTGGTTTATATCTAATCCTTAGATGGACGACAGAGGAAGTGAGACTAGAAGCGCGAGGGATTCGAACATACTTCAGAGTTCCGGAGACGGGGCAAGTTTTACGCCCGTGACGGTTTCTACTACGACTACGACTACAGCTACAATGCAGCAGCAGTACCGGCCCATTGTGCCGGGGCCTACATCCCCTTCACCGGGAAAGGAGCCTCCGCGGAAGAACCCGAACCCGAACCTAAATCCAAATCCGAACGCAGCGGGATGGAAGAAGCGCGTATCAACGGCGTGTTTGGCATGTAAAAAGTCGAAACGTAAGGCAAGTTTTATGTCTCCAACTCCCTCCTCTGGGGAAAAATGCTGACTGTGGTTGTTTGAAAAAGTGTTCTGGTATCCCACCCTGCGACAACTGTCGCGCTCTCAACCGAGAATGCATCTTCGACGAAACGCTGGACCAACGCCGACGGGTCGCTGCCAAGCGGACGGCGGAAGAGCTCGAGTACCATCGGGACATGCTCAATGATTTATTTCGGCTGATCCGGACGGCGGAGGAGCATCGTTCGCAGCGGTTGTTGGAGATTATTCGGAATAATGCGCCGCCGGAGGAGATTCGTGCGTTTATTGACGAAACCTTGGCAGAAATCAGGGAGCGTGAGCAGGGAGGCCGGGTAGAAGGAGCAACGGCAGCTGCGGAGAAAGATAAACAAACGGTTGGCAAGCTGGAGCAGCTCCGCCGACGAACTTCTAGTAGCAGTATGGCGGGTGCTCCACCGCCGTTCCGTCGAAAAGTTATGGATGTGCATTTTCTGTGTGATACGCCGCCCATCGAGGTGCCGGCGAGACCGTGGACGGCTGTCACCGATGACGATCAGTTTGTCTCGCATTTGGTGTCGCTGTATTTTACGTGGGAGTATCCGTTTTATGCGTTTCTTGATCGGGACGTGTTCCTCCGACATATGAAGGCGGGGGAAATTGAGACGGAGCTTTGTTCGCCGTTCTTGGTGAATGCGTTGCTGGCGACTGCATGTGTATGTGCTTTTCTTTCTGCTCGGTTTCGAGCATGCGTGCGTGTGTGGCGTGCGTGTGCTGATTCAGAGAGCAGCATTATTCAGAGTTTTCCGAGTCATATGCTATTCCGGGCGACATTGAAACCAAAGGGTTGAGTTTTCTCCGAGAAGCGGAGCGATTGTTACAGGATCTGGACGATGAAGAGTATCGGCTGTCGACTCTACAAGGCTTACTTTTATTACACGGAAGGTAAGTTGATCGTTTTTGGTTCATTACTGCTATTAACTTTGCGTCAGATATGCAATGTCCGGTCAAGACAACCTGAGCGATATGATGCTCGATAGAGCAATTCGAATGGCAGAGAAAGCGGGCTACGTCAGCCAAGACAATGACGAACCTTATGAACTCGGCCGTGTAGAGGAAGAGTCTGATGAGTCCATCGCACTGAAGAGGACAATATGGGGACTGTACCAGCTAGACACGTGAGTAATCGAGCCAATTTTGGCAGAATTACCACTAATAAAAGTCCAGAGTAACGTATCCAGCAGTTCTCAAGCCGAATCGAATAAAGCGGGTAAACATTGCAAAAATACAGCGTGCTCCGATTGAGGAGGATCGGAGCTCATGGCTGCCGTATCCCATGCACAAGGCTCCCAGGCTAAGCTATCACGGGACATACTTACACGAGGCTTGCCGATTGAGCGAAATTGCGGCCGATGTCTCGCAGAAGTTGTACGCAGAGGGGTATGAGTCTCTCGAGGATAAAGAGCGGCTCTCGCAGGTCGTGGACAAGCTCCTTATCCGGCTCAAAGCGTGGCATGAGGCGCTACCAAAAGAGTTTGATCCGATTCACAGGCCGCCGGCGCATGTTCTTCTTTTACAGTAAGCAACTCGTCTTGCAACTCAGGTCCAACCCCCCGCTGACTGTGAATAGGATGCGATACTACTCAATCGTAATCACCATGCTCATATGCCCCAGCGGATCACGCGAACAATTCAAACCGCTGGACCTTCCCCACAGCGAACAAAAGGGCAGCGCCGACAGCATCTGCATCGCATCTGCGCGTGCCATCGCACGGTTAGCACGTATCCACCAAGAAGAGTATGGCATCAGCCGATCGCACCCCTTCGCGCTATACGCCATCAACATGGCGCTCTTCGTGCTAATTGGTGCCTGGCGACGCGACCTGCTACCGGATCTGATGACCGACCCGGATTTTATCGGCATGATCGCGGCATTTTCGGTGGTCACGATGCGGTCGGTTCGGGGCCTTCATGTGCGTGCCATGTTTCGGCAGTCGCAGGGGCCGATGATCCTCCAGTCGGACGAAGACATTGGGAGATTGCCGGAAGCACTGCGGGAAGTATTGCTGGATGACCAGCCCGAGAATTCGGAGGCTACATTGCCGTTATCTTCTGAGCGACAGTCGTCGGAGAAGGATGATAATAGTAAGGCTGTGGCGGATGGAAGTTCGTTGTCGTCGCCGGGCGATGATCATAGTACTAGTAGCGGTACGAAAGAAGAAGAGCAGCGGAGGCCAGAGTCGACTGGAGGAGGTGATCATCAAAGTGGTGGCGAGGAGGAGGAGGAGGGATCGACGCTGTGTGAGATGTTGAGTCGCTACGAGGAGTTGAACTTGGGACAGGAATCTCGTGCTGACTGAGCCTGACCTTGACCCCTCAATATTCAATCATTAACAATTTGAACTGCATGAATGTATTTGCAACAAGACAAGGGGAGAACAACTTTCGATCGGAAAGCTGAAAAGCTGAATGGGAAAGGAGGCCCAACTCGTGTTCGCGTCAATCAATCAAAACAAAGACACGTGACTCAGGGACACCTGAAATTAGGGCTTTTGTGCTCGTATTCCGAAGGCTCTAAACTGAATCTCGAAAAACCTTCATTCGCATGATAAGATCCCTTCTTAGGAAAAGTACCAAACGACTTGATTGGATTCATCTAGCGGACAAAAAAGCTAAATCAGAACAGTCTACGCTCATTCTTGTCGGCTTGGCTCATGACGTGACTCGACAGTGATCCTTGGGCGGGCAATCTCTCGAATGCGCGGAACTGTCATCTCCGTTAGCAGACAGACTTGTAAGGAGTAAGTGTAGAGTGAATTTGTGATGAGAGTAATCATCGGCCTGATGAATATTGATGAATATTGTAGCTTGTGGCAGATCCCCCACGGGATAGTGATGATTTAAAAAAAAAAAATGGGTTGTGGTTGTGGTTGTCATAGAACAGGGCCGTTGAAACAGCAAAGTTCATCAACCCGATCGGCTCGGCTCTTCAAACGAACAAACAAACAGAAAAACCAGGAAATAACCGAGAAAGTGGAGCTGCTTGTCGACCTGTCATCTGAGTTGTGGGCCAGTGAAACCTAAAAAAAAAAAAAAAAAAAAAATAATATCCGTTGCTTTATTTTCCAAAAAAGTATTGCAGCGGTGATGAGTATGTAGTAATTTGTACCTCTAAAGAATGTAACTCTCTTGCATCGTTGTTTGTCAACCGGTTTGCGGGTTTCTGCAGGATTTCCCGCGAGCGGTTTGCCCATTCGGATTGGAGAGAGTTTTCATCTACTGGTTCTCTTGTGAGCTGAAATGAAATATAAGGATGAGATGAGTCTTGACAAACTTGATGATGTTCCTGCGAGATCGATGGTCTCACGGGTGATCTCATCGATCTCCTCATCTGTCAGCCGCTCCCCGCGGCGGGCGCGGTCGTTCATGACCTGGCGAAACTGCAGAGTGGAGCGTGTGTTCTTTGACATGATCAAGGTTGACCAAGGTTAATTCTTTGTTCCGTACGGAATACTCGAAACTCGTATTTTCAGTCAGAGGATCAGTCCAGGAAATCGAGCTGTCGAGTAGCGTTCGTTGTTTTTGACAGACATTACAGAGTACTATTCAATATATTGATCATTTTGAATGGCCACTGAGCCACCAAACGTCAGTCTTGCCTCCAATGACTTTTTTGGTTGCCTCTGATGTCAGCGAAGGTCTGACTACCGAAGTGTACTCCGTACATTCGTCGAAATACCTACGGAGTATCAGAGGCTCAAAAATGAAACTCGCGGAACATTGAAGCTTCGAAGCAGAACCTCTTTCCAACCGGATTTAACTTTAATTCTGAAGCCCCACACACAAAAGACGGACTCGGACGACCGAGTGATACGGTGACGTGCGAACCAACGGCGGACTCTCGGACTCGGGGAACAAGGGTTCGGGCCTCCGAGAGCGACGAAGGAACAAGGACTGGCTCAACGCCAAGGAACTTTCCTTTTTCTTACGGACCAGTGTCCTATCAGAAGGACGCAAGAACAAGCAGGACGCCGCATCGGGTAAATGTTTGCTGACTCAGTTAGCCTGTTAGGGCTGCAGAAACGCCGTGTTAAACGTATCCCAAACCTCTTTCGGAGAAGATAAGGGCGGCTTGGCATTAGTATTTTCCCTTTTCGGCTCCCGCGGCTGCAGAATTTCGCTTAATTTGGACGGAACTAAACCTTATTGGTAAGGGATTAGTAAGCGCCTTATGCCAAGCTGGTTTTGTCACACGCTATCTGCAGTGCCATTGGCCAGGATATCAAGGAGTGGGTCAATCCCACATTCTCAAAGTCAGCGGAGATCCCGATTACATTCCCCACTGGCCCCATTGGTTACAGGGGACCAAATTGGGTAAATGGTGAAAGAAAGAGGCAAATGGGGAAGCACTGAAGCCGAACCTAAGCCAAGCTTGTGATTGAAAAGTCCGGCACAAAGGATGCACTACGTTTTTTTCACATGGGACGGTGCCATGGATAGTGGCTACACTGTTGGGACTTAAGAGTTGGCCCAAACGTCTACGATGATTTGACAAGGTTAGAACTAGGAAGATTTAAGAGTCTCAGATACAAATTAAACTAGGCTTGGCATCGCAAGCGTCATCTTGTTATTGGTTCAAGGAGCACGTCAGCTGAAGCCATGACCTGGAAACTGCTTGGATGGCCTTGGATCGACTTTTGGCGATGGCAAATGGGCGTTTTGCCGCGCTGTAGGGCTGTGGCTTGACTGGCGTTTTTCCTGGCGTCCCTGGCATCGAATTCTCCGTCTGAGTCCGTTCATTTGCAGAATAATTCAGAGGTGAGTTTATTTAATTAATGCTGGCATGGCCCGATGCATAAGCCGGATGATTTAGCGTTATGCAACTTGTATATTCTGGAATCTCAACGGTCTGGTCAGCACAGGGCGCACGGAGCAGACTACGTGTTTGGGGATCGTTATCGAGAAGAACTTGCTGTCGTTGAATTTCAGCCCCTATATTGTATATTCCCTGCCTCACTTTTTTACTCCGTACAAGAACAAGAAAACTTGGTGCCAACATGCAAACTAGTAACCAATCACGTCACCACGATTTAGTGGATTATTCAATGGTCCAACCAATAGTAATGCATCGATTCAAGTTTCTGGGCTGCCGATTACCAATCAAACACAGCAAAAAATTACACGCTAATAATTTGCGTAGTTACGTCAAGTTTCCACTTGGCAACTCTGTAATTTGCAAGGATTTCGGAGTAACCAGAATCCTGACCCCAATCACCAGCTCTGCATAAAGCGGCCGAAAGTCTCGCCGCGGTGATCATCAAGCGGAGACGCCGGACTAGCCCGGGATTAGAGTTCTGAATGCATGGATGCAAAGCCTAGTTTAGATTCAACAACTGACAAGCTCCACGATTTACCGAGCTCTACAATGAAATCCTCTTCAACTTTATATAAGGGAGATATCCACCTCCCGAGCTGAGCCCTCAGAAGTACTACTACATTGAGTACTAAGTACATTGACATAAAACTCTTATTCTTGGGTTTATTTTTTTTTTCCCCCTATCATGGTCAAAGAACAGGATACAAATTTCATCTTCGTCAACGCACCCACAATCCTCAATGCGGGTCCTCGCGATGCCCGCCGAGAACTGCGCTCGCAGTTGATGCGGCGCGTGTACATGAAGAACCATAATGTCGCAACGCCATCAAGACAAGGTTCGGTCGAGGCCCCAACTCAACAACAACAAGCTCCCAAGACAGAACGGGTGCCGGGATGTCAATGTCGCTCTTCGCAACGACATCGCCCTAGTACAGCCCAGCGAGTGCAAAAACGGGTTCAGCGAAAAGGCCGATCACGATCCGGTTCTGATGACTCTTCATCCGAGTCGGACGACCAGGTGTGCGAGAAATGCACCCTCCAGTCCCTGGGCCGCAAGGTCAAAGCCGAGGTAGCGAGTGGCGCGATCCAGACTCTGGCTGCTTCCAAAGTCGACCCGTTCAACGGGCTCGAAAACAGCGCGGACACTCCGAATTGTCAAGAACTGATTTACCATTGTGAGTTGTGACGTTTGAGACCCCGATGGTGGCTCATTTCCGAGAAAAGGAGCGTGGTGGAAGCTGATTTGTTTGGGAGTCACCGATTTCCTAATCCCTGCCCTGGGCCAGGCGAACAACTGGACGGACAATGCGAAACAAGAATACCTGCAGAACGTAACGCAGCCGTGGCTGCTGCACACGATGTGCTTTTGTGCTTCGGTAGACCTGGAGCACCGCGAACGTGTCGCCGGAATCACCGGACACAAAGACCGCGCCATTCAGAGCACATTTTACCGATACACTGCGCTTCGCGAGGTCCGCCGGGAACTAGAGAAGCGGCCGCAGTTTGGCTCCATCAGGGCCGAGTTTCTGATCATCTGCGTTATGCTGATCTGTGTCAGCGACCCGCAGGGAGAAATCCCCCGGGACGCACGACCGGACTACAACCCGTTCAGCAGTCCGCTAGCTACATTAGGGGCAATCGATGTGTACGGGCTCAATCCACTGCATCCTGTCCACTGGCAGGGTCTCAACACGATGGTTGAGCAACATGGCGGCTTTGAGAACTTGAAACTGTACGGTTCAAGGTTTTTACTGTCCTAGTAAGTAACTCCTGACTATCAAGTTGGTTTTTTTTTTTTCCCGTTACTAATAGATGCTATCCAGCGCCGCGGTCAAATACTCCATGCATACATTAACACGGCCCATCTACCCGCCAGTCGACCACGACGGTAACGATCTCAGAGACAAATCCGCACTAGATGTTCTCCAAGTCCCCCGCTCGAACATTCACTGGGATTCCGGAGTCGGCTTCAAATTCCTCGCGCGCTACGGCATTCTACCATCCGTCATGCAGGTTTTGGCAGAACTCGGCGAGCTGGCACAAGGCATCAACCTCCTCCTCCCCCGCATGGAAGTCAAAGAAGTCTCGGATCACATCTTTGAGGCACGCAACCTGAACGTTTACCGACTTCTCAGCCTTCCGCGACCGACAGAGAGCGACGTTTCCAAGATCTTTGGGCCGCAAGTCGTCCAGGGCGAATCGTCCTCCACCACCACCTCCTCCTCCTCCACTTCTGATCCTGCCACTCCTCCTTCCTCGTCCTCATCCTCGTCTCCCTCGCCTGCTCTGGCTATCTACAGCGCGTGCTGGACTGCCGCCTTCCTCTTCACCAGCCAGGTTGCCATGCCGTTGCCCCGCAGCCGGCCAATCCGCCTCATGGGGGTCCCGCAACTCGACGCCGCTTCTCGTGGATGCGACGCCATCGCTGCGGTCAACCCGGATCCATTGATCCGCCAGTTCCAGCTCTATTGCGCCGTGCTCGGTGGCATTGCCGCAGAGGACATTGACCCGGAAACACGACAGTCGCATGTCCTGCGTGTCCGGCAGCTCTGCGAAATACTCAACCTCCGGTCCTGGCAACAGGTCGTGAGCGTCATGCGCATGTTTGCCTGGATGGACGTTGCCATGGACCATGGAGGCCGAAAATTATGGAATGAGGTCATTGAAGGGTTACGGACATCCTGAGTTACGATATTTTTTTTTCCAATTCTCGGTTTTTTTCCGTGTATAGTTAGATGGGATTTCTCGTGCTTTGGAGTTATGATTTGACGGGCTTGCATTGTGGTTACAATGGCAATGGGGACACGATACCATTTCTCGGATTTCAAGAGTTACGCAGCTCAGTTGCCAATACCAGTGTATGCAGTACTTCATAGGCATCGGTTACTCAAGAGACTTGATGACAAACCAATCTGACCTGACTCATCCTCGGAAGGATCAAGATTGAAACCCAGCCCTATACAGACCAACCTAATCAATATCCCTCATAATTTCCCCCCTCATGAGGAGTTATTTTCAAAACGATCACACTTGAGCTAATTCCAGACCGCATGTCCCAAATTCCAGGCAATTTGTCCATGCGCAGCCGCACGGGCAGTCGCCTAGGGCAAAAAGTCCCACAGGGGCGACAATTAGAGGGACCCAGGAGCGGGATGAATACATCAACAAACTT